>NW_004949110.1:1625025-1662252 GCF_000317375.1 Microtus ochrogaster
TGATCGGGATATCAGAATTAGCCAGTAAGGGCTAGAGCTAAAGGGCCAAGCGGTGATTAAATGAACACAGTGTCCATGTAATTATTTCGGGTAGAGCTAGCCATGTGGGCAGCCGGGTGCCGGGACGCAGCCCGCCGCTCCTATTTCTACACATGTTCACATGTACACAGACACATATACACAAACAAATGTGTGTTTATATAATTTTTGCTAGAAAATTGCAAATATATAAAAGAACAAATTTGAAGAAGATAAAAAAATGTATTTTAGGCTCATTATCAAATTTTCTGCCTATAATTAGCTTATAAAGAAGTGAAGACAAGGATTATTGCCTTCTTAGGTACTGTACACAGTAAAGAATAGAGGAGTTACCTTCAGTTTGTGGCATGTGGAATCTACCTTTATTCCATGTAAACTACTTCTCTAGGACATATTCCGTATTATACTGTGGTCCATCCAAAGTGTAGACAAAGAACAGCTATTCCATGGTGCCAAGAGTAAAACTGAGAAAGAAACACACATACAAATGAATATTGTTGAGCTGGCCAAAGTCGGCATGGCCCTGTGTGCAATTTTGTGTCTTCACAGACAGATTTGCAGACTGAATTTAAAGCTGCTTGGGAGGCTGACAGCTCTGACTGAGGGATTTGCAGCCTTGATTAAAATTATACCTGATTCAGAATGGGCATGGAGGAGCATGCTTGGTCCCTGGACATCTTAAGTGTATGTTGTATTGTGGCTTAGACCATGAGTCAGAAAAGCCTTTGTATTAGCATAACTCTTCCACCTGCCATACACAGATGTGTTTGAGTTTGTTTTGTAGTTGAGGACTCGGTGTCTCTATTTTTGTGTAGGGATACATCCTCTGTGTACTTGTCTTCTGTCCAAAAATACTCAGCAAATTTGTTTTAATATATGGTTTTGAAAAGTGCCTTGTGAGTCTTCATGGGTGATTATTTATGCAAAAAGCTTTGTAAATAACCAACAGCTAATAGCAAACAAGAATGTAAGTTCCTGCTTGATGCTATATGAGTCACAGATTTTTAAATCTACTGTTTTCCTGGCAATTTAATCCCTGCCCCTGTCTTTAAAGTCTATGTTTAAAGTCAAAATATTTGTAATATAGATTGGCTTTCTGTGATTCTATGCTTGGAGCATCATTATTTATATGTAGAAACTTATGAATAAAAAATTTCCATGTTAAATATTCTCAGTAGCATCAGCATGAAAGAGAAAGGCTGTGTTCAGAGCACTAGGAAATGGAGACAAATAGAATAGATAAAGGAAACTGTTTCATAACACAGGCCATCGATATTGGATGAACATTAACAGAACCAGGACAGGTAACATAAAATGCACATCTAAGAGCCGATGTGTTCAGCAGGGTGTAAACTGAACCGTGGACAAAGGAATCAGAAGGCCTGGGCTTTGTGACTGGAGAAGCTTAAGGAAAGTGTAACATTTGTTCAGCAGGACTAGATGGTGAGCAGTAGGATCTGATAAAACAGCATTTCCAATGAATGAAAAAATAGTATGGACGGGGATTTTTATCATAATTTATTCTGTTGTCTGCAAAGTAATAATTATCAAGAAAAAATAATTTCAAATTGAATTTTTTATACAGTCATCTATTTACATTTTCTGTTTCCTTATTTCAAGTCCCAGGAACGATGTACACAAATGTAATCATGTGTATACAACAAACGTAAGTATATATAGCTTATGTATGTAGCATAAGTATACATAGCTTATGTGTGCAGCATAGCCCTGAATGCCAATGTTCTTAGTGGACTTATGAGATGTGTGACCTTGTGGTAGATAATCATTGCTGCCGTAGAACTTACAGCCAGTTGAACTTGTGAACAACTTTAACTGCCTGTAGAATACTACCAAGAAAATGAAGTCAAACAGCATTTGAAAGGCTTCTGACGACTTTAATGTACTGGGACAAGAAACAAAAGAAGAAATTTCTCAAACCTATTAGAGTCTTTTAATTAATGAATTAATCTATTTGTTTTGCACACCAGTCACAGTTTTTCCTCACTTTTCTAAAGACCATAATTTAAATATATATCAGGGATTTTTAATTATAGGACATTTCCATACTAAAATTATTGTTCTATTAAGAAATGAGGAATCAGAACTCGAGTGCATAGAAACACTTCCTCCATGGGAAGAGACACTTGCTACCAAGTGTTACTTATAATCTGAATTGAGTATCCAGGACATACAAAATGGAAAGGGAGATGCATACCTTGTGAATTGTGTGTCTCCTCACCCAATGCATGAACGAACGAATGAACTGATGAATGAAATGCAGTTTAAATTTTTGGCTAGAGAGATGGCTCAAAGGTTAAAATTGCATACTACCCTTGTAGAGGACCCAGCATTCATGTGATGCAGCACACAATGACCTGTAACTTCAGCTCCAGGGGATCCAGCACCCTCTTCTGGTGTACTGCATTCATGTACACAAACAAATTAAACATCAAAATAAAATCTTATGCAAAAATAAACAATCAAGATTTTAATAAATAATCCACGGGAAAATGTTATTTTAAGTTACCATGCCTCCTATAAACTACTAGGAAGTAGGTTCATTTCCTAGGAAATACGGAGTTTTGATAAGTCCTAGCTAGTAATGATATGAATAGTATCAGCATATTTCCTGATTCTTTCCTCACCTTTCTGAAATCACAAGAGATAGAATTTAATTGCAATATCAAGTTTTGTTGTTTAAAAGAACAAAGGAAAGGTGGTCAGGTTTTCTTAAAGGACCTTTAAAATATTTTTTAAACTTTTGACTTTTTGTTACATTTTAATACAAAAATTCTAATTATAGAATGTAACTTAGGCAATATATTATGCAGCAGTTGACATCTGGAAGTAAGAAAGGAAGGAAGGAAGGAAGGAAAGAAGAGAAGGGAACAGAGGAGGAGAAAACATTTAAAAGCCCAAACATCTGCAGCTATGAAAGCCATTTCTGTTGTAGCATGAATAAAAAGCCAAAACCATTATTTTATGTGAAATTAAATCTTGTACTAAGTTAATCCTTCTATTGCATCAGATATTTGGGCATTTGCCAAGGGGTCACCTCTGTGGTTTAGAGAGATTTTAGATAGCACCTGCTAGTTGTCTGTCAAATTTCACCATCCTCTGCTGTTATCTTTTCCAGTCAAGATTCAGCCTAGACTAATCCACTGCCAAAGCCAGAGTGATCAAACCCACTTCCAACACACTGATATTCATGTCTACTGCAAACATATTTTAACTATTCAGTGCTCTATTACCTACTTTCAATCCTTGCACCATTTACACACACTTATGGGAAAATTTCCTGGGTCTGGCTCAGGAAAAATAGTATTCTAAAGTGTCTGTTCTCTTAAAACATCATCCATGACATTGATGATGGCAATGCTCGTAAAAACGGGAGAGGGTTGGCTTTGGGAGACACAAACATGGTGAGTGGTTTGCGCATACAAGTAGGCTCTGTGTAGACAGAATTGGGGTCAATACCGACGGTGACACACTACCTAAATATCAACCCCATTTGCTAGATAGACTTCCTTCTGAGAGATTATGGCACTTTCTCCATTGCCAACTAGTCTGCCAAAGCTATAGAAGGGAAATACAATCTATCCAATTCTTCCCCCAAAGGACGAGTCATTTGCAGTCAGAATAAACATACTGACTGATAATACAGACTTAATGTCTTCTCTGCTAAATCGCAGGTCATATTAAGTTTAAGTAATTCATGCTCACGGGAAAATCAGCAAATAGATTATGTTTTACAGATGGTAAACATGCCTATTTCCTCATGAATTCTTTAATCATAGCAATTTTATGTATGATAGAAGGATGGTAATATCAGAAGAGAGTGTGGTCTTACACCAAAAGTTTATCTAAATTGTGTGCAAATCTAAGGTGATAGATATATCTTGTATTACACTAGCCATTCTAGTTCAGATTACACACACACACACACACACACACACACACACACACAGTACAGCTTTTATTGTTCATGTGTGTTGGCACCCTACAAATCAAAATAAGAAGGGATTTTGTTTTCACAGATTAAGTTTAAATTACTTAATATAAAGAAATGTACTTTTCAGATCATTTTCTTATCCACTCCCTTTATCTTTTATTTTTAAAACAAATCATCATATTTTCAGTACAGAGAGCATCACAATAATTAACCTGAGGTTTTACTACTTGGTTATTTGTCTTTGAGTAGAATAATCAGGTGTTGTCTTACAGAAACTAGACCTGATTAGAAGTACGTGCCAGGAGTGGGTCGTCCTGACTACACTTGGTTCCTTCACACAATTTTCCTGTAGAAAGCATATTTCTTCTCACATTGTGTATGTGCGTGCATGCGTGCTTGTATGTGTGTGTATGTGTGTGTGTGTGTGTGTGTGTGAGAGAGAGAGAGAGAGAGAGAGAGAGAGAGAGAGAGAGAGAGAGAGAGAGGAGAGAGAATTTCAAAGAATTTATAGTCATACTGGGTGGTCATTAGAACAAAATATTTCCTCATTCTTTTGTCTCTGCTTCGTAAGTCCAATAGCTGGAAAGGGAGTCAAATCTTCCCAAAATGACTGCACCATCGAAATGAGATGGTTTAATTTAAATAATAAATAAGCTACATGGCTACCTTTTGCTCTAATCGATGATAAACTTTAGCACCTGATCAGGCTACCAGCATTATTGCAAGAAATTTAAGTGTACAGTACAAGATTGTACTTGATTTATTAAAGTAATGAATTAGGTTTATTGTGGGTGATTAAATGTATTTTACTTTTTAAAGCACAAGAACTAGAAAAGAAAAGCATCATTACAATCTGAAAATAACTAGAAAGATAAGTTCATTAACTTGCCTACACTTGCACATCATAAAATCCTTGTTAAAAATTGCTCCCTAGCCTGCTGTATTAGCTTCTTTATGAGGTAATTTCTCCATACAGTAATAAGATTTTTCTTTTACTCTCCAGTGCATATTAAACCCACTAATCTTCTTTTATAAACTATAGTTTCAGCCACTTTCTCAATTTACTCACTTTAAAGATACATCCCTATTAATATTAAAGGTAACGAATACAGATATGAACTTTGCAAAACATGCCTCCCGATTTATGGTGCAATCTTTCAACAGCGCACTGGAATAGCACAAAAGGGGAAAGCCATAAATGTCTCGTGTGTCTCGTGGCAAAGCAAACAATTGTAGTCCCGATGGAATTAATTTCCCACCCCATTCATTATGTGAATGAACTCTAGACATACTTTGTACTGTCAGGAAATAAAAGCAGAATGGAACCACTCAGTTCATTCAGAGAAATACAGTGAAATCTTGCCCAGGAAGCACCCAGGCTTCAATAATCTGATTGATAAGCATTGCAAGTGCTTTGGGAAAAGGACAATTGGTCCAGCTACCTGTACTAAAACCAATAAGGGCTGAGGTTTTTCTTCTGGCTTCCAACATAAGAAAAAAATTATAACAAGAGGTTGACGATCATATCTTTTAAAGAATAAATCCCAATGATTTAATGATGCTTCTTGTTTGAGTGGTTCTTCTAGCAGATTATATATATGTTGAAGGTAAATTCTAAAATAGTCTGCATCTTTAAGCTTATTATTTAGTGATGGTATAAATGACCAATACTACACATCAGCATAATAAGTGGATAAAACATCTTGGAAAGGATAAATTAATTGAAATAGTCATAGACTTCTACTATAAAGCCAATGCACAAAAAACCCTGTCCAGATATATTTTTCTATTGAATATGAAGTTAAAATGTAAGAACTCCTTCATTATTTTATTATTTGGCTTATTATATT
Organism: Microtus ochrogaster; assembly: GCF_000317375.1. NCBI lineage: Eukaryota > Metazoa > Chordata > Mammalia > Rodentia > Cricetidae > Microtus > Microtus ochrogaster. The sequence continues at coordinate 1,630,867 of NW_004949110.1, forward strand.
CATTTAAAAACAAAAGTTTCTTAGAATGTTTTCTGTATGGGAAATTTAAGGGTAACATTTAAAGTATGTCAGAGGTGAGATTGATAAGATATAATGGTTCTTGAAGTTCAATAGGAGTCAGTTACTTCACTAGAAAAACTAATGAAGAATAGAAGAAAGTGTGCAACAGAGGAAGTATAATGTGACAACAAATACATACAAAAAATTTCCTTCGACTAATGAAAATGGAAACATTACTCTAGCAGAAAAAATTAAAATAGCAGAAACAACCATAAAGCTTAGGAAAATTAAGCTTTTCTACAATGCTTGAGCTTATACAAAAGTAATTTTTAGCAAATTTTAGCACTGTTAGCACTATTTTAAAGAATCAACTTATGTGTGACATGGATCCAAACGCATTGTGATGCATTTAAGCATATAAACAGAATATGGATTACAGGCTACAAGGGTGAAAATACTGTCAAATCACTGCTTCCATTAATTATGATACAGATTAAAATATAGACCATTGAGTAACTATTTCTAGTGCTAAAGACTTCATAGAATATTAAATAAAAGAAAGCAAGGTAGAAAATAAAAGATAACGTAAGGCATGGTTTATTTTTATAAGTACGAATAGACGGATGCGTGTTCTGGAGAAGGGCAGTAAGATGTTGTGTGTGGCCATGGTTTGCCAAGAGAGTGCAGTCAGTAGGAATCCCTGCCTCTTTCATCTCTTCGCTTGTCTTCATCCTACTCTTCCCTCTTTCCAGCCATTTGATACATTGAATAAAGACTTACAGATTAACTTTAATCTTCTATAAAATGTGCATTTACTACCACAAAAATTAAAATCGTAAGTCTTTTTTTTTTTACTTTCAAAACTGGTACAAGTTATTTAAATATACAAAATATATATTAAAGTCAATACAGTGATCCCTTGTGTTATTACTGAAAATCATTTAAGTAAGTTATTCCTTCATACACAACAAATGGCTTAAAATGGTGTTTTTATTCATTTCTGTTCAGTGATAATTTAATTTTCCATAAGATTGGATATAACTTACATTTCAGATATCTCTAAAATTTAGTGCACTTGTGAAATATCAATATCTGAAACTTTCAAGCTATAATTTTATTATTTAAAATAAAATCATACAATAAATTTTGAATAAATTGTCTCCAAGTTTGGTTGGCTCCTCTTTCATAATAATAATGATAATGATAATGATAATTCCCTTATTCTTGTTCATTGTTTTTATTTCTTCACCAGCCTATTTATTTATTTATTCACTCCTTCCATTATATAAGCCTTCCTTATGGTGGTTCAACATAGAGAGAGGGAGAGAGAGAGAGAGAGAGAGAGAGAGAGAGAGAGAGAGAGAGAGAGGAGAGATGAGGGACGAGAGAGAACATTTTCTTTAAAATATTCGCAAACCTTTATTCCAATTCAGAATTCCTCTTTCCATTTCTTTGTGTGTTAATTAACTTATTCAATGAATTTAATTTCTACATTAAGACACTTAGACTATTTCAACCATTTTGATCACTTTGGGGACTTGATTTCCCTTTAACATCACATTAAGTTCTCACCTGACAAGGCTTTCTTCCTGTCAGCATGGGCATTCAAACACAATTCCATTGGAGCTTTCCTTTTCATCGGGGCTTAAATCATCATGGCTGAAGTTCTTAACTGATCCTTCCTGTAAAACACTGGCATTTCTCTGAGATGGCACTACCTATACGAAAGGTCGATATCTTGTTCAACTCCTCATGATAAAAACAGATGTTAGTATACTTGTAAGCTAAAACAGAAGTCATTCTAAGAGAAGTCGAAGTTGGACAAAACATATCTGAACAAATCTAGCAACTTTACATGGAAATAATAATAAGAATCTTTCTTGTAATAATAAAAATACAACCATGAGCAAGCTGGTATAGAGAATTTAGGATTCTCATTTTGTTGCTAATAACTGTAGTACTGTATTTGATCAACAAGCAAATAAATTATGGAGATGGGTTGATTAAGTGCTAAAAGAAAGAATCAACCTTGACACAGTTTATTTTCAAAAGAAATCTCATACAGGTTTATCAGCCACATTTCTGCTTAATATTAATTAATAAAAACACATTTGTAGCCATCTCAGAACTCTTTACATCTGGTCCTCGTGAGATGTATTCACCTGCAGCTTTCACATAGGCTTTATAAGTATTTTTTTTATTAGAAGGGGATAGAAAATATTGGTGTCATTAAAGTGAACTTTTCTTTCCTGAGCACATGTGTTGCTTCTAATGGCAGATGGGAGATTTGGGTGGTTGTATAGGCGGCAAACACTGAGGATTACAGGGCAAAGGGATGGTGAAACAATAAAATAGCAGTTGCAGGACATGGAAGTTTCCTCTTCCTTGTTTTTTTTTTAAGGCCTTGAAGGAGGAAGTTGTTGGGATCTTTGTGGTGAATTTGTTGACTAACACACACTCTAAGCAGCCTGTAACAGTAAGCTTAGCCTTTTTGTATAAGGCATTAAAGTTAGCCTTTTTACTTAAGTGTTTTATTCTGGCATTTTGGAAAGATACACGATGCAAACAGAATATTTATAACAAACCTTTTAAGGCTTGTTCTCATCTATTTTTGCCCTCAAAGGTCATTTCACAAAAGAGATCAAAAGACAGCTTCTTCCAGGCCAGCTCAGTGGGTGGCCAAAAGCAGATTAAGTACTTACAGAGCCCCAAAGAAGTACCATGCTGTATGACTTGCTTTACCCTGTTCAGTAAAATACTGTCTCCATTGCTTCAACACATAATTTGTTTATATACATATATGAAGTAGTTTAATTATAACTGATATAATGAAAAATAATTAAAATGATTTTGAAATAAGCTTATCAAATGGGCTTCCTGTGAATATTTAAACCTTTACTGGTGAGAGCATGTTTACCCAGTAAATTAAAAATCTTCAGGAGCTTGATGGGTAAAAGTCGATTTCATCTTCCCAATTACTGAACTTCTAACTATAGGAAAAATAGAATTATTCAGTGGTCTGCTGTTTTCTAGGTGAGCAGTGATTAAAAAGTAGGAACTTTATATTGGAACTATGCAATTCAGGAGTTTCTTTTTTATCTTGTTACTTTTGTATACATTCTATCATCCCCACTGTGTGTGTTCTGCATGGAAGGCAAATCCCCAAAACTTTGCTACTTGGAAGAGAAGATCTAGGGAATATCACCATGAAAATAATATCCAAAATGATAATTCATTATTCCAAAAGAAAAAAATAAAGTGGCTTTCAAAGTGTTGCCCTCAAAGTATAATGACATCTCTTAGGATGTGAGTGACTCTACCAAGGGTAGAGAGAAAGCAAAAAGTAAGTCTTAAAAACCACATAGAAGTTTTGTTTTTTGTTTTTTTTCAGGAACTCGAGCAATAGACTGAGGGCATTAACGTGAGAATAGGAAAGGAACCAGTAAGTGCATCAATGACTTTTTAGCCATAGGTGATTCTTTTTTTGTTGTTTTGTTTTTATTTTGTTTTATGTTGTTTTTCATTTTTTTTTCCATTCAAAAATTTACACTTCCTCCCCTCCTTCCATTCCCCTCCTGCTCCCCCACTCACTCTCCTCCCTTAAGAGAGGACAGGGAACCCTGCCCTGTGGAAAGTCCAAGGCCCTCCCCCCTACATCCAGGTCTAGTAAGGTGTGCGTCTAAATAGACTAAGGTCCCTCCCAAAAAGCCAGTACATGCAGTAGAAACAGGTTCCAGTGCCATTTTCGATGGCTTCTCAGTTCGCCCCCATTGGCAGCCACATTCAGAGAGTCCAGTTTGATCACATGCTCATTAATTCCCGGTCCAGCTGGATTTGGTGAGCTCCCATTAGCTCAGGCACACTGTCTCAGTGGGTGGACCAACCCCTCGTGGTCCAAACTTCTTTGCTCATCTTCTCCCTCCTTCTGCTCTTCAACTGGACCTTGGGAGCTCAGTCCGTTGCTCTGAAGAGTGTCTCTGTCTCTATCTCCATCCATCGCTGGGCGAAGATTCTATGGTGATATTCGAGATAATCATCAGTGTGATAGTGGGGCAAGGGCAGTTCAGGCACCCTCTGCTCTGCTGCCCAAGGACCTAGCTGGGGACATCCCCACGGACACCTGAGATCCCCTCTAAAGCTAAGTCTCTTGTCAACCCTAAAATGGCTCCCATAATGTAGATATCTTCTTCCTTGCTCCTATATCTGCCCTTCCTCCATCTCCACCCTCCCATTCCCCCAAGCTCTCCCCAGTCTTTCCCTTCTCCCTTCTCTCTCCCCCTCTCCCATTCCCTACCTCCATGCTCCCAACTTTTGCCCAGCGATCTTGTTTGCTTCTAATTTCCAGGAGGATCTATATATGTTTTTCTTTGGGTTCACCTTGTTATTTGGCTTCTCTAGGCTTGTGAACTATAGGCTTAATGTCCTTTGTTTATGGCTAGAGTGCACTAATGAGTACATACCATATTCATCTTTTGGGGTCTGGGTTATCTCACTCAGGATAGTGTTTTCTATTTCCATCCATTTGCATGCAAAATTCAAGATGTCATTGTTTTTTTTACCGCTGAATCGTACTCTAATGTGTAAATATTCCACACTTTCTTTATCCATTCTTCCATTGAAGGACATGTAAGTTGTTTCCAGGTTCTGGTTATTATAAATAATGCTGCTATGAACATAGTTGAACAAACATTTTTGTAGTATGATTGGGCATCTCTTGGATATATTTCCAAGAGTGGTATTGCTGGATCCTGAAGCAGGTTGATTCCCAGTTTCCTGAGAAACCACCACAGTGATTTCCAAAGTGGTTGCACAAGTTTGCTTTCCCGCCAGCAATGGATGAGTGTTCCCCTTACTCCACATCCTCTCCAGCATAGGCTATCATAATGCTTACAAACAAGCAACAGACTATCAAAGAAGCAAGAGCTGCCCAGGGTTCTGTTATACTCAAATGTGTGGGAATAGTTTGGAGAACAATGAGAAGGAAACAAATATCAACCTCAGAGTGATGACAAATGTGTTCATGCTTTACAGGATAAGAGATAAATCTGAACAGGAATGGACAGGCCTGAAAAGTGGTTGGCAGTGAAGGAAAAAGACTTAACAAATTTCAGTTGGAAAACAGTGATCTGGTTGAATCTTAGCGCTAGTACCCATTCCCATTACTGGAAAAAGAGAAGGAAGGGCAAGTTAGAGGAAGCATTGCAACACTTGAGTCAGCTGTATCAGAAGATAGTTCATGTGTCAGCAGCCAATGAGAGGTCTACCAAACCTCACTGCATGTGTGTTGCAAGTGGGAAAATGCACATTATGCCCCAAACCTGTGAAAAGTTGAAGCCCAAAGAAAGGCGGCAGAATAATGACCTCTCCAAAATGTCCTTTTCAGAGACCAGTCCAGCACTAGGGATGTACCACAGCCTTAGAAACTAGTGTGGTATTGAACATTTTGGTTCTGTCTGGTTGACCTAAATTTCATAGCAGAGCCAGGGAGTGTTATCCCAACCAGTCATCCTTCCACAGATGAGCCTGGGGTCAGGAGCTTTGGCTCTGTTGCCATCTAGACTAGACAGGGTTGCCCCAGCAACAGCACCCAGCCATCCACAGCACGTTTCATTGTTCTCCGAAGCTCAACTTCATGCAGATTCAGCTATAGAAGTCTTGGGCACCCAGTCTGAAATTTTACAAAACTAACAAAGAGTACAAAGTAGAATAGGGTTATTGGGGGTTTTCTTTTCTTCTGTTTTGTTCTTTTCTTGCCTTCCTCAATATTTTGTCCTGCTTTGTTGGCTTGGTAGCTGATTGGTTGACTGATTTCCATATGTTTTCAACATATATATGTATGTACATGTGACACACTATATATGTGTGTGTGTATATATATATATATATATATATATATACTATGAATATGAATATTCATAGGTCTTGGTTTTTCCTTTGTCCTTTTCTATAGCATTGTAGTAGCTTAGATTTTCTGTTATTTTTATATAACTAGTTAAAAGGTTGTACATTTATCTTCTATCTTATGAGAATAGGGCTTGCTCCCATTTTTTTTTTTTTATAGACAGGATTTCTCTGTAGCTTTGAAGCCTGTCCTAGCCTGCTCTTTTGACCCAGCTGGCCTCGAACTCATAGAGATCTGCCTGCCTCTACCTCCCAATTGCTTTAATTAAATGCATGCAGCACCACTGCCCGGCTCTCCTTTCCCATTTTTATATCTACAAAAAGCCATCTCTCTTACAATTATGCAGTTATAATAGTCCCCTTACTGCAATGTATATATTCAACTATTATCTCTTTCTTCTTAGTCATGCTATAGCTTTTTGTCTTTATTATTCTCTGATTTCTCTATTTAAATATTGATGTCTTGTTCTAAAAAAAAGTGTGTAAACTACATCTTCTCTATCCAGTACTGTAATATCTCTGTCTCTAAATTAAACCAGCATAATGCAAAAGAATCTAGTATATCTAGATAAATCCAGATATGCCAAAAAAAAAATAAGTGGAGGACAGCACTCTAAATTCTAAGAGCAGAGGAATCAAAGAAAACAGAACCACCAAATAGAAATGGAAAAAGAAGTTAAACGTAAATTTGGAGACTAATTCAATTCAACAGATATAAAAAAAGAGAGGGAGGGATGGAGCGAGGGAGGGAGAGAGGGAAGGAAAGAGGGAGGGAAGGAAAGAGGGAGGGAGGGACGGAGGGAGAGAGGGACGGAGGGAGGGAAGAAAGGAGAGAGGAATGAAGAAAGAGAGAGGAAAAAAACAACACTAAGACTAGGGTAAGATAACTAACACCAAAAATCCAAAGTCTGAGATTTAATCTCTTAACTTTAAGCCTCTATAAAGTAAAAAAAAATAAAATAAAATAAAATAAGAATAAGAACAAGTTACATACTTTCAACATAGCAGACATTTCCATTCTGAAGGAAAAAAAAAAGAGATGGAAAGATTGAAGCAAAGCAAGACTAAACCCCAACACAGAGGATGCTGCATCTTGCAGTCTCATTTCCGGCATCTGGAACTCATAATAGTATCATCTAGGTTTCAACAGCCCTGGGTGGCTTTCTGTGGCATGAGGGCAGGGGATGGAGACTGAAACATGATTAACACACAAGAGAAGCCAGTTTGCAATAAAAGGCTGGACTCCTTTCCCCACCTGGGTCTTAGACAACAAATGGTCCATGTTCAGGCCAGTTTATAGAGAAATTCTAGAAGGTTTTCTTCACCTGGACTTCATGTTAAAAAACCAGAAAATTTGTGGGAAACAAAACAGTAAAAACCGAGTGGAGGTGCCAATTCTATGAAAATGACCTCTAAAGGGGTAGATACTTTGTAGCTCAATATTCATTTGGACTTTTCCTCTCAGCCCATTAACCCACTCCTATTCTTAGAAATGATTTTTCTTTTTAAAATAAGCTTCTCTTTCTTTCAATTTCTAATATGTCCCTGGTAAACAGACAAATTGTCCTGGAACTCGAGTGAGTACCTACTGAACTCAGATCTGTGGCCAACAGTAAGCAGTTTTTTTTAAAAAAACAAACAAACAAACAAACAAAAAAACCAACCAAAAATCATAAGCATGCTTTTCCCCAAACTCTCGGGCTTTTTCTGTGTTTCTCTGACAGCCATGCCTTACTTACAAGGCATAGCTTTCTCTCCACCTCTCCACCTCCCCACCCAATGACGCCTCTTTTTTTGTGTTTTTTTCGAGACAGGATTTCTCTGTGTAACAACCCTGGCTGTCCTAGAACTAGATTTGTAGACCTGGCTGGTTTCAAATTCACAGAGATCCAACTGTCTCAGCCTCCCGAGTGCTGAGATTAAAGGTGTGCACGACTATCACCCAACCTCTAAATTCTTTTATTAATGGGACTAAGAAACCACAGATGAGAGTGCCAATTTCCTTTGTAACAGCACATCAATAGATCATCCTACTGTAGCACACAGGCAGTTCACACTTTTGGCAACTGCAGTATCTTAAAGTCTCCATAGTAACTTGGGTTTTACCTTCACAGATTCATGGAATGGGCTCTTAGGTACTCTTTGCATAGGATCAAACCTTGTCACATTTGTCTGACCCTAGCTGCTTTCTGGAACCTTAGTGAAAGATTCCACGACCCCTCAACTCTTGTATTTTGCAACTGCATGAACAATGTTGCCAGTTTTTTCTGCCAGCTGGAGATAGAGTCTGGTCTCTTCCTACTACAACAGTGAGGTCTTCTGTGTACTTTGGTGGCTAAGGAGAAAACTATTCCTATAGACGGTTCATTCACAGCCAGAATACTCTTCAGTGGCATTAATATTTTACTCTCTTGCCTTTCAAATGAAACTGCACTTTTGCAAGTTGGAGCCCTTAATAGATGAGGTCATGCCCTCATGATGTATTTCCTTTAAGAGTTTTTGTTGTTGTTTTTTTTTTTAAGATGCTTCACTCCAATGAAGGAAGGAACATCTTTTTATTGTACTAGGTCCCTTCTAAGTGTGGCCTTTCTGGACCACTTTAACAGTTATGAGGTGAGAAGTAATTGCTTTTGACTGTAGACAAGCTAAATAAATTTAATTAAGTCAAATCATAGTTGGTGGTATAGCTTTTTTTGAAGAATCATTGCATTACCTTTAAATAAGAAAAGCTCCTTTACTATTGGAATTTATGCAACAAATACCACTTTCTTACTGTAGGTCTTATTATCTTTTTTTCTCCACTGAATAACGATTATGATAGAATTTTGGAAAATATGGATTTCTAAGGAATGTGGTTATTTTATCATAAATTTTAATATACTATCTAAAATTTACACTATTTTCCTAGATGGTAGAATGTGAAATTTCTGAGGTGTAATAATTTTTAAAGGGTAGGACAGATCATGAAGACGAGGCAAATTAAGCAAAGAACATTCAAAATTGGATGAAGAAACAACTTCATAAAACATTCAGAAGATTCTGATAACTAAAGCCTGCTACATTTTTACAACCTATACTGAACATTTATGTATGTACATCAGTGTAGGGTGTTTGGGAAATTTGGCATCTGACTCAGGGTTCAGAACCAGGCCCAGGAGTAATGGAAAGATGAAGTTCACACTCTTGGAGTGGAAAGATGAAGTTCACACTCTTGAAATTTTTTGCAATTGGGGTCATTAATCTGATCTTAAAGTTGAGATATGAGCAACCTAAAAGAAATATTTTGTACAGAAATTGATGATTTCCAGAGAATTAGTCATTTTCAGTTTAGATATAGTCTGAGTTGATGGAGAATGTAGAAAGAAAGCAAACTGAATGTGAATGGTACAGACCCAAAAACCTAGTTACCAGTTAGCTCTAAAAAATATCACAAGAAAATATTGATGAGTTTGTTCTCTTCATTTGATTCTATATTATCAATAAATTTTGAAAATAAATCAAATTTTGAAGGTATAGTCAATAAAAATTAAGGTAAAAAAGGATTTTATACGAAATTTTCACTTTCTCAAGATGACTTTACAGCAGTTAGTCTGAGATGACCTCATTTTTTTCCTGCTTTACTTATGTTACAAAATAGAAAGTCCTTCATCCCCAGTAGAACAAATATAGCCTCTACAGGAAAGCCATATATGTGCTACCCTGACACATTCATTTACCAGTCTCATGCACTTAGGTAATAAATTTAAACTGTCGTGCATCAGGGTCCCGTAAATATAACAGGATAATGAAACTAGCTCATGGGATGCTGGGAAAATGTAACAAATTTTGTACTTTATTCAGAAGTTAATATGTACAAATATATTGAAAATATCAATAATCTTTATAACCATTATCTACATTGCTGTTATATTATTATGGAAAAACAAACTCATTTGCATAGACTGCCTAAAATGTCAAGGATGCTAGCTAATAATTACCTAAAATTGAGGACTAGGATGCTTGCTTAGACAGTTATCTGGTGAAATTTATCTGCTGTATTGGGAACTATGCCAAAACAAGGGGAGAGGTGATGCCACAAGCCAGGTGCAGATGATGAGATCCTATAACTGACCCTAACAGTGCTATCATCTGGCAGGACTCCTACATTCTGAACTTGTCTGATTTGATCTGATTTGATTCATAACTAGGGAAACTACCCCTAAATTTATAAAACTTCAGAATTCCTTCAAATTCTATCATGGAACCACACAAACCTTAGTGAAATATACGGATGCTGTTTCTGCCAGGTATGGTATTTGCGTGTGTCCTGTGCTTCAAGAAACCAGATTTAGATGGCTTTCTTTCTCTCAAATACAAAGAATTTAGGGAGCTATAGCTCTTATTTTAAGTTATATATGGGAATCGATGAGACAAAAGGCAAAATAGCCCTTTGTCATTTAATTAAATGACTGATATTCTAGGCGCAAACCAAGCAAAACATGAGGTTTTCATGCATAGACGAAGGAAAGCCGGGCTATGCGCCTGTGTGAATTAGTGCCCATGTATGTGAAGAATATGAAAATGACTGCAGAGACAATATGGGTATTTCAACATCAACAGATGAGACCAGGGCACTGTATACGGTACTTTTTGATATGCTAGGAAACTCACAAACTCTTGTAGAAAAAAAGAATAAAAAACATGGCTTTTCAAAGAGCCCACCCAGATTACATACAAACAGTAGATCTGATCCATAGTGAAAAGGTACAGGTAGAATGAGATCAGCTTCAAAGTTACAAATAATCATTGAGAGTTTGGTTCTTGAAAAACAAAACATTATTACATTAATTGAATAGTACAAGAAGAAAATTACATCCCTAACAAAATTAAAACCTACCACAATATGCCTAGATATGAAAAGCTGAATGAGGCAACATACTATTAATACAATAAAGGCATTTAGATAAAAGAATATGTTGCTACCATGCAATTTATGTAAAAACAGTGTAGTCAAAAGAATAAGCATGGGCTCACACTCTCCTAGACATCTTTTCACAGAGAAAACCGAGGTAGAAGAATAATAAATTTTATATACTCCTTAATTTTACTACCTGTAGTACTCAGAAAGAAAATCATTTTCCTCATGATTTCATGAAATTAATCAAAGATTTCCAAGTTGATCCATTTTCCAGAATGTTTTTAATACCTGTTTTCCCAAATGCCACCTTATATTTTATTCCAAAGGGCACTTTACATGTTATCTTTTAACTATTCTTTCAAAAAAAATTTATTTTTACAAGTCACATACTTCCTTTATAATACAAGATATTTTTACTTACAAAAATAGGCTTGGCCAATATTCGTGTTGAATTCCTGCAAAACTCTAATGTCTAATCACAACACAGAGATGTGTGGCCTAGAAAGGGGTACCAGCATCACGAATTTTAATTCCTAAAAACAGAAACATGTAGGAAGCACATTTTAATTCAGAATAGTTTCCTGAACATTGTAGTAGTGAAACTGACACCTCTTTGAAGCTCATATAATGTCACTTGCAGAGAATTTTCATATACGAAGTTGCAGTGTGGTGTCATGAAGACAATGTAACTAGCCCCATGATGATAACAAAGAAAGTAAAATATACTGCCCTTTATCAGATAGTAATAAGTAGATTTTTGAAACTATGCTTTCTACCTATTTCTCATGAAAATACTTCCTGTAATTTACTTTATTTGTAAAATATATCACAGAAAAAAATACCTATGCCACAAATGAACTTGTAGGTCAAACTTTAAATAAACATAATGTTAAGTATTTATGAGTTCTAATAATGTATTTTTAAAAGTCATAGATAGTTAAAAACACTAAATAGTTTCACTGTAAGAACTGCTAAATACATTTATTTGTGCCTTCATTCCATTTAAGGAGTGTGAAAAATGTTTTGCCCCTCAGTCAATATAGAATCTGCTGCATACAGTCCATAATATTGTTCTACAGCCTCAGATTTAAATTAACATGTACTGTTTGAGTACTGTCACTTATTTTGTAGTTATCATTAAGTATGTTCTGGCAGGCAGGCAATATTTAGATATCTTAGCTAAATTAAATAGCAGCCCAACTATTTGTTTTTGTTTTAACATAGGGATTTATGCAGCCCAGGCTAGCATCAAGTGTGTTGAAGTAGCTGAGGATGAATTTGAACTCCTGACCCACTCCTCTTCATTTCTTAAATGGCACACATATACTACTATGCCCAACTTTGTGGATTCTCTTTATTCATTTGTTTATTTATCCATATATCAAATTATGGTAATAATAGTTACCATAGTAACTCTGTTAGCTACTATGATAAACTCTGCATATACAACAGTAGAAAATTCTAATGTGATCTTGAAACCCTACCAAGGAAATGACTATAGTTATTGATCAATTTGTTTATTGTTGCAGTTAAAATATAAGATTAAACCCTCATAATTTTACAAGATACTTTTTACCACTGCCACCAAAAATGGTTACCATCTCTTGTTGCACTTACTACTCTGAAATTTATTCATTTCATTCATTGTCTGAACAATTAGATAATTTTTCTTTGATAAGTCTAGACCCAAGCTGATGCCTCTATCCAACTTCAACTGCTTTCTCCTGTAAGAAAAAGCACCTAATTAAAAGCATCTGTCATGAATCGATATGTCAGTTTTTCAGCTGAAACTGGACAAGGGTGCTGGACTCTATTCTGCGCCCCCTTCAAAAACAAAAACCATTGCCACATAATGGTCCTAATTGGAAATGGCACAGATATACAATAAAGTGTAGATGATTGATAGGTGGTGGATAGAGAAGATAGGTAGGTGGGTAGATAGATAAATAATAGATAGAAGATAGATAGATAATAAATAAATAGGTAGATGTATACTATGGTTGATAGATGATTGATATATAGATAGAAACTTTAGATGATAGATATATAGATAGATAGATAGATAGATAGCAACTATAGATAAAAAATAGATACCATTATACTTTTGGAGTCTGGCTTCTGAATAGGAAACAGGAAGATGGGCTTTAAAAAAATTCCGACCATGCTTTTTGGTGTCATCGTACCAGGACCTGAAAACAAGGAAGGAAATAGCGGGAGCAGTGCACACTGGACCTGCCAATAGAGAAGTGATAAATTATTAAAGTGTGATTGGAAATATTGCCATTTTTCAAAGCTGTCAGTTTAAGCATAAAAGCATCAGCACATTAAACTAGTTACTGCTTTTTCATAATTGAGACTTTAGCTTCTAGCTGTGCCCTGCAGCTTTTCATTAATCACTGGGACTGAAGTTCAGCTCGGTGACAGCTTAGAAGGCATTAAATGGGCAAAGTATTTCCCAGGTACTGTTAGGAGAGGCCTTTTAGACCTATAATCCACAGCTAATTGTTTTTCAAAGTCTCTAAATACAGTCTATTCCTGGCGTTTCCTGGTGTCAGAATTAGCAGCAAACTGGTTTTCTTTTATCTTCCCAGACTTTCTCCCACCAAAGTCCATTGAGAGCCCATTGTTAGCTCCATAAAACAGGTGCAGAAGGGCCGTGATATGTGAAACTGCAATGGATACTTACCAAGGAGCCATCTATCAGATTGCCTAAGAAACACTACTTCATGAACACTTATTTTAATCATGCCACTTAATTTGTCATAAAAGAAACAAAATAGCATGAAAGTTTGCACGCAGGCCAAGTCCAGCTTTTTAATGTGGAGAAAAGACCTTGTCAAAGTCTTTGAGCAAATGCAACTGCGTCTTTCTCCAGAGTGAAGTCAGACTGCAGCTTCCCACATTTCCTTGAACTCAGATTCCTGTCTTAAGCCTCTCCGATGCTTTGGTTTATTTTTTATTTCTTTTCTGCAAAGTATTGTGCATCAGGTTTTAATGGATGTGCCAAAACATTCCTTCTTCAGTATAACAAATTATCAGGAGCAATGAGGTTCATTAATTATGTCATCTAATTGGATTGAGGCAGGTGCAAAATACCTCAGATGAAGTGGTCACTGGCAGGAAGACCCAAGTGCAAGCTTTTCTATTAGAAGCCAGCATGTCTCCAGACTCCTGGAATTACTTTGTACTTATTGATTAATGGCCATAATTTATTACAGTGCAGAAGATCTTGCATTGAGTTAAACGTGTGATTAATCAATTTTCCATCAAATTATGAACAGCAGAGCAATTGCCAGAAAGAAAATACCAAGTGCATTTTCCCATGGTGTAAATATATCAGGACTTCAGCTAATAACTGTCTATCACTTGTGTAATATTCTCTGTCACACTGATAGATGTCATCTCCACAAATCTGCTACAGGTAGGAATGATGGAATGACCACAAAGCGTGTTTTATGGCTGCCCTGTTTATATAATGAAATGTTCTTTGAATCCGTCTCTAAACAATTTATTAATACAACATTCATTTCTGCCTTAAGCTTGAAATACATCATTGTTAAGTCAACAATCTTATATTAAACTCAAAGTGAATATTGAGGAAAGAAAACCTTAGGCAAAAGAGAGATGAATTTTGGACTCCAAGTGTACAGGAGCTCATTTTTATTTTATGTCACAAATTCAGAGGTGACTAATTGTTGTCAGTTCTAATCTGCTTTTCAAGAACCGCACATGTGTGTCTTGGGAACACTACGGGATTGAAGATAAAAATTCATTTTGTTCTAAAAGTTAATTTCTCTGATTAAATAACAGCTATGTTTAGGGTTCATAAATTGTCTCCTATGTGCAAGGGTATTTCATCTTACATTTAAACTAGTTGGTACTGTGTCTTTATAAGTGTTCAGAAGGCCAAAAAAAAAAAAAAATAGTGTGGTAACACGATAGTCCCTGCTTCCATCAAGCTGAGGAAAATTAGCTTACACTAAAGAATACATGCAGTAACAAAAACTGATCCGATCTTGACAGGTAAAGATTTAACTGGCAGAAATAAACATGACACTGACTTCTCGCTGCACCATTTCAGTTCAGTGTGGGTTTTAAAAATGCTCCCAACAACCTTAAAAGCAGCGGAACCATACTGACCCACTGAACAATATTGGAGCTCTGAAGGTGATGCTGCAGAATCGTATAGACTTGCTTCTTTCTCTCCTTAGAACAGGGAGATTCGTGGCCCAGAGTTTTAGGGTCTTTGGATGGATCACTAGACCTCTCTTGATCAGTGTGCTAATTTAGCTCCACGGGGGATCTTCCTGATGTCAGTGCATTAGTTCTGTCTGTAGCGGAACATAAACAGCCATGTCCCGGCAGATGTTTGTCCAAGCATACCTCATTTTAGTGGCTTTTGTATTTCAGCTAGAAAAAAAGACTCCATTCTACTTTCCATACCTTGTTTTCCTTATAATAAGTCCATTTCAAAACCAGGGCCAACTTTATCTCCAAAATGCTCGATTCTACTGTAGTCATAATCAGGTTGTCACCTAGGACTTCAACCATAACATTTCTCATGCCGCTTTGCCCGTGGCTGAGTTCTGTGAAGCTAAGTAGCTCCAACTGGACAAGACTTTTCTTCTCCAAGGAACAGTTATATCCTCTGATGAGCTTTAGTTTTTGTGGGTTTCTGGGGAACATGTGCAAGTGAAATAAGAACTGAAAGATACACCATGCATTGCCCAATTCATGTATTTACTGCACAAGTTGGGAAAAGCAGCAGAAGAGGTTTCTTTAGATGGCCTTTGTTGCCAATTTCATTCTTCATGCTGCACAGAATTTTAAGTATTTTTATGTTAAATGGTTGACATGAGATATCAAAATCATGTAATTCCTAAAGCTTCAAGTCTTAGCCACTTTAATACCCTCTAAATTTCTCAGGCTAGAAGGGATCAAACTTCTTAAGAAAAAAAAATGAAGATTAGAGTTTTCCTTATGCCTCACAAAGCACATATTTAGAGATATTTCCCTAATCTTACAGAATTCTCAATTGGAAGCCCACAATGATACCTGCCTTAATATTCGTCTTTAATTGTGTCCTTTTTTTAATGTTGATCTCAACTGGCCATTATTTCTGCTACAAGGAATTTAGATATGCAAAGACATATCCCTACACATGACTATAGGGAATTGAGAGGCATGTTTGTTTACTGATAGTTAAAATGTAAAATGAAGTTAATGAAAAATTACACAGCATTTTTTTTAAAACATTAAACTTAGAATTACAATATACAAAACAATTCCACTTTCAGGGAAATAGCCCCATCATTGACTAGTGGACTTTTATATATGTTTACACACACAAGTTCAAATTAACATTATTTACGGTAACTAAAAAGCAACAATATTCCAAATGTCCATTTGGCAATGGTTGAATAGATAAAACCAAATTGTATATACAGTAGACTATTGCTGGAGCTTATAAACAGGAAATCCTACCTCATATTGCAGAATGGATAGCTTTTAAGACATTATGCTCAGTAAAATAAGTCATTTTCAAAGACAAACATTGTATTTATATGATCTAATAGAAGAGTCAAGTCCAAGTGGATACAGAGTAGTAGTGTGATTGATAATAATCAAGAGAGATATTTTATACTGGGTGTCAGCTGTGCAAGGGAAATTTTAATGATGGATGATGGTGGTGGCTACACAACCATGTGTATTTGATGACACTGGCCTATATACCAAAAATGGCTAAAACACTAGATGTGCTTAACCACAATAAAACACAATAAAAATACATAATGACAGAAAAAGTAGGAAGGGAAAAGGGTTGTCCTTGCTGATATGATCTTCAGCTCTCCCTTATATGGCTATCCCCAGTTATCTTAGAACAATGAAAAATGCAATTGACCTACACATGGACAGATTGGGCTAGCTTACATACATGACAAAATCATTGTTGGGTACATCTCTGCCTCTCAAAAAAGAACAAACAGGAGAAAAAATAATTCTGCCAGGCAACACATTGTGGTGAGCACTGCGGAAACTGAACCTGAACTCTCTGCTTTGTGTATAAACTGGTTTATCAGTAGCTTCAAGTGTGTAATCCACTCTATAGACATAAGTGTCATTACTATTACTACCAGTGCAAGGAGAGTAGATGCCTGTCCAGGAGGAGACTACACCATCAGCCTTCAATAAGTATAGATGTTCTCCAGGGGAGGATGTTACACCTGACCACCAATGACTGTGACCATTCTAGAACCAAAGTCCATTGTAGTCAGATCATCCAACTTTAAAACAAGGTTACATCTCATGAGATGACTTCCAAAGCTTAACTACCAAAACTATTTAAACCATATTTTATTGTAGTAACAATTATAAGCTTTAATTCATCATGTTTTTCCTTCTCTTAAATCCAGTCAAGCTACATCTTCTACCATATGATTCATTATCTAGATCAGCACCAGGAACGTAATTTCTCTCCCATTTCTGAACTCATAAACACATCACTGATATCTATGCATACATTATAGAAATGTTTCTTATTGTTTCTGTTTGTGTATGTATGTATGCTTTATGTGTGTATCTATACTTTTGACAACTATAATAGTATCTTCTTAACACAAAATACAAAACTAAATGTCTAATACTCTCATTGTATATACATCCTTCTTATAATGCTATATTTCATGACTAATAAATACTTGCTAAATATATAGCATAGTAGTCATGAGTCAATTTATGTAGTCTAGAGGACAATAAATATACACAACAATCTACAGTATATTTATAGTTCAAGTCAGTTTGTAGTGTTTCCTTTTGCAACATATATTTGCATTAAAAATTTGCATCTTTTTAATCTTTATAACTTCCCTTTTCTCTCCCATGTATTATTTCGGTAGATATAATTATTGATTCATTTAATTCAGATTGATTGTTACCTAGCTGTCCACTTCTGTATATTAACTAGTTCTTTCCTCACCCAGACTCTGGATGAGTGTTCTTATTGTCCCTAAAAGCAAAAGCAGAAACTGAGCAGTGAAGTTGCTGCCTGAGATCACACACACAGTAGATAACAGAGCCAACAAGAACCCTAGATAGTGAAATTCTTAATCACCACATAAGTCTGTTTCTGTAAAGAGAGACTGTTCTTTTGGTTTTTGGCTGCTCAGACTTGAATAATCACACAGAGACTATATTAATTACAACACTGGCCAATGGCTCAGACATATTTCTAGCTTACTCTTACATCTTAAATTAACCCATTTCTATTAATCTGTATATCCCCACAATGTTATGACATACCAGTAGGTCCCAGCATCTTTCTCCTTTGGCAGCTTCAAGGCATCTCCTGACTCCACCTTCTTTCTCCCAGAATTCAGGTTAATTTTCCCACCAACTTCTATTCTCTCCTGCCATAGGTGAAAGTAGCTTCTTTATTAACCAATGGTAATAAAATATATTCATAGCATACAGAAGGGACTCCCACATCATGTTTCCACTAGTGTTGCCTAGAAAGAAACTACAAATGGGGGCTGAAATGGGGCTGCTGAGGTGCAAGGACAAAATGCCTTCAATAAAACATCACTTTTTATAATGCAAATAATGTTTTGTTTTACTTTATGTGAGCATGAGAAGTAAGAAAGACTTTAGAAGCTGATGTTTTAATTTTATTTTATTCTTCATAATAATAGTGATGTAAGCTGTACTTGCTGAATCATAGTTGAGTTGGCTGCCAATAAAAGTTCTGTAAAACTCAAGGCAAATACGTTTTCTGCAACCATTATTTGGCTGTATGGAATTTATAATGCAGAATTATATATATCAATATCAGAAAATTGTATGCTGTACATTATTCATATCCATAATGTATATGCATGTGTTAATGTAAATATATATTGCAGAAATTATGTCCTGAATGCCTTCTACTGGAAAACTAAACCTGGAGCTGAGCTAAAAGAGCATACATTTACTCTGGTTGTTTGGCATGAGTTTTATGAAGTTTACAGTTATTTCTATGAGAAGCTAAGTTATTGTCAGCTGTACATATTTTGAAAGTTTTCTATAAATATTTCATATGCCTTCTATGCTGACTTACTTTGCACAATGAAAGAAAAACCATGGTGGAGATTATATTGAGATCACTATTGCCCAACGCTAAAAGCCTAGGATCTGTGGAAAAGAAATGGGAGCCATAAACTAGCTTGTGAAAATCTCTCTCACTTCATAGTTATGAATAGTATCCACAGAGAATTGGACATTATTGACACCTAGCAACATCCAAAATTATGCTCTTTCAGGAACATGCACAATATTAGAAAGTTTACTGTATGTGGAGTACATTATTCAAAAACCTGTGTACTTGGCTGGGATCTGGTTATGTGGTCTAGAACTGGCATAGCATCCTGGAAGTCCTGGGGCAGATCTCCAGTATCTCAAAAAATCTTTAAACTTGTATATAACACAAGAAGAAGCTGCAAAGAAAATTTTGTGTGGAATATTCATTTTTTATAATGACACATTCAATAAGTTGGGATTCTGCATTTTTACCATGTTTGGGATATGTTTGAACATTTCAATAAAATAACAATATAATCTAGGTCACTCATATATGTTGGTGGGAATATAGAAACTATTCCTATGCAGTTGCAGGAATGTAAAATTATGCAGCCATCCTACATTGGCTGCTTGCAATTGGCAAGTTCTTACAAATCCAAGTCTGCAATAATTGTCCTGATCAATAATTGTCTCTTAGGCACTTCTAAAGAAGTGAAGATTTATGAGAATGTGAAACTCTTAATACAAATGCTTGTAATAGCTTTGTAGTGTGCAACAACTGAAAACAATAATATGTTTCCTCAATAGGCGAGTTCTTAATAAAACTGTGAAAAATCTATACTGTGGAATTAACATTCATCAGTAAAAAGATGGCCTATTGATATCTGAAAAAAATAGTACTACAATAATCTAGTTTGAGTCTATAAGAAAGGTTATATTTTTATGGTTTATTTAACTTTATTTTATGTGCATTGGTATGAAGGTGTCAGATCCCCTAACTGGATCTTCAGACAGTTGTGAGCTGCCATGTGGGAGCTGGGAATTGAACCTGGGTTCTGAAACAGCAGTCAGTGCTCTTAACCACTGAGCCATCTCTCCAGCCCTGAAAGGTTATATTCTTTATCTAATAAAAATATCTTAGTAACAGAGAATTTAAGAAGAGGTAAAAATATGAATGAAGGTTTTATATTGAAGCAAAGAAATTAATATAAATTGTTAATTATAATAATAAATTCATTATCAGAATAACAAATCCGAACTACCTAAAAAGAGGGGAAAATGAAATTCAGATACTTTTCAGCTCTTTATTTCACAGCTCCTGCAACAATGAGGAAGAGCAGCGATTTGAGAAACAATGTGAGATAGTGAATGGCACGTTGGCCTAGCATAGCACAAACAGGGCTTCCGACCCGAGTTCATCCTTTGGCAAATATTATTGGCTGTGTATAGTTCTGTACCGTAAACAAAGTCACTAGAGGTCACCTCTTAATAAATGATGATAGCAAGCCAATCGTATGAGCCTCATTGCCTCACGTTTTCTCTTTTTATCCTTTTATTTTCATGTACAGAATGATCTGCTAGTGTATGCCAAGATGGTACACAATTTTTACAAAATAATTTTTAATATAATAATCTGATGATATACTCACTATTCTCAGTTTACTTTTGTACTGTATGAGACTTCTGCTTTTCAAGAAATTTTATTTCTCACCACATAATCTCCATGACAAGCCTGCAAAGACATCTTCCTGCCTTACTGTAGAATTACCCATGTCAATCATCAAAACCGTGTTTACTTAGCCTAGCTTCAGGATCATTGTGGCTATATATATAATAAAAAATCTTAATGGAAATTAGAATGGGTAAAAATAAAAAGTTGAGTATCTGAGGAATTACTGACAAGATGTTTGAGTGCTTATATGATTTATTTCGTTGAAACTATAAAGAGAGGAGCATATCTTGGCTACTACACAAGGGGCAGGCCTATGAATTAGAGCATCCAACTGCAGTGCTAAAAAAAGCAACCTGCTCTCCCTGAAGCCTGAAAGCTGCCTTGGGCTGCTCAGTTTCCCAGTATCTCTTTTTAATGCAAATGTGAAAAGGAGCTGACTTTAATTCGTTTCTTTTAGCCACCAGTTAATGCATGCCACACCTGGAAGCTGAAGCGGGAGAAGCACAGAAAGACTGTGGTTGGGACAGAGCAACAGAGGAAGAGTGGCTGGCATTGGAGCATCCTTTGAAAGAATTCCTTCCTGGGAGATGAACCAAGGACTTCAGCCACTGACTTAGCATAACTCTTGCTATGTAATGATGAAAGAAAGTGGAAGAGTTCTCTTTCAACTTCTAACAGGTATTCCGCGCTCAGTGACTCACTTTTATCTGTGTAGCTCCAGAGTTGGTAGGGTGGAAACTCAGCGGTGTGAAAATAGATCTCTCCAACTAAAATTAGTCCCTGATAAGAGGGCTCAGAAACGTTGGCCTACATTTTCCAGAACTATTGTTCTTGTACTTTTGCCTCTGTTTATGTAGTTTATCAAACAAATTAAAGATCCATTTCCTACGACTGACCCAGACTTGAAAATAATGGATCATTTTAACGAAGCAAGTACAATGACCTTTATTGACTTTGTTGTGAAAGGCAAGTAAGTATGTGTAGCTCACTGAGATGAAATCTGAAACTTAAAAGGCTATGTGGACCTTAATTACTAGCAATCTTTTCTAAAAATTAATACTTAATTCATGTAATATAAATGCCTGTCACCATCTTTTTGACATAAAATAAGGGAACAGATTCGTGAAATAAAATTAATTTAGACAATATGTCCCAATGGCTTCAACAACATCTTTGAACTAAAGGCAATAGGGTTGGAAAAAGAGCCACTGGTAAAAAAAAAAAAAAAGTATTTTAAGCCCCTATAGAATAAATTATTATTCATAATTCTATCTGAACACATAAAAATTCTTTACTCAGTGATAAATATTCTCAAAAAATTCAAGTAAAGTATGTGTACACTATTGTACACATTTCCCCCGTTTCATTCCTTTTATTTGAAAAAGTTTGGCTATAGGCGTTTTAAACTTTAAATAATAAATAAAGCTACTCTTATACATGATATCTGTACCACTTAGTAGGATATTATAAAATTGGTGGTAATCTTTTCCTTTTTTCCCGTTTTTTATTTGTTAAAAATAGATTTTTTCTTGCAATGTATTATGATTACAGTTTCCCACCCAAAACTCCACCAATATTTTCCCCACCTTCCCTTCCATTCAAACCACTATATTTCTCTGTCTCCTTTTGGAAAAAAAAAATGGGCATTTAAAGAATAGTCATACAATGAAATAAGATAAAACCAAAATAAACAAGTCAGAACAGGACAAAACAAACAGGAAAAAAAAGAGCCAAAGGAAAAGCATAAGAAACACAAATAGACTGAAACACACACACATTTATATACACTGGAATTCCATAAAAACACAAAATCAGAAGCCATAAAATATAAATGCATAGTTACATATATATATATAATATTTTTAAAAGAATATAAAAAGCTTAAAAAATGAAAAGTTTTTTTTTTAAATGAAAAGTTTTTAAAAGAGAAAAATAAAGAAAAGAGAAAGCTCTGACAAAACATTATGAGACAAAGAACTTCCCAAAGGCTACTGTTGGCCACCTACTGCTGGAATGGGGTCTGGTTTTAAGAGTTGTTTTTATCCCCAGTGAGACTCCATGGGAGAAGAGTAACTTTTTCATTTGCAAGTGGTTATCAGCTTGAAATATCTTCTGGGTTTGGGGTAGGGGGTTTGTGTACTTTTATTTTTACAGTCCTAGGACCAGTCTGGTGCAGAACTGCCTGGGCCCCATGAAGGCTTCCACAGTTTTTCTTTTCTTTTCTTTTCTTTTCTTTTCTTTTCTTTTCTTTTCTTTTCTTTTCTTTTCCTTTCCTTTCCTTTTTTTTCTTTTCTTTTCTTTTCTTTATTAAAGATTTCTGTCTCTTCCCCGCCACCGCCTCCCATTTTCCTTCCCCTCCCCCAATCAAGTCCCCCTCCCTCATCAGCCCAAAGAGCAGTCAGGGTTCCCTGCCCTGTGGGAAGTCCAAGGACCACCCACCTCCATCCAGGTCTAGTAAGGTGAGCATCCAAACTGCCTAGGCTCCCACATCAGGAGCAGAAGGAGAGAGAGCACGAGCATGGAACTCAGGACCCCGAGGGGTGCACCCACACACTGAGACAATGGGGATGTTCTATCGGGAACTCACCAAGGCCAGCTGGCCTGGGTCTGAAAAATCCTGGGATAAAACCGAACTCTCTGAACATAGTGGATAATGAGGACTACTGAGAACTCAAGAACAATGGCAATGGGTTTTTGATCCTTCCACAGTTTCTGTGAGTTCATATCTGCATATCCTGCGATGCTTAGAAGGCCTTATTTCCTTGGCATCCTCCATTCCTTCTGGATCTTACAGTCTTTCTGGCTCCTCTTCCACAGGGTTCCCTGAAGGATAAAGGAAGGGATTAGATGAAGACATCTCATTTATGACTGAGTGTTCCAAAGTTTCTTTCTGTATGTTGACTGTGGGTCTCTGAATTTGGAATCTATTGCAGAGGGAAGCTTTGCAGAGGATAGCTCAGTAAGGCACTGATCTGTTAGTTTAACAGAACGTCCTTGGGAGTCATTTTTTTTTTTTGCTATATTCCTTTAGCAGTACAATAATATTTGGCTTTCTCCCAGGTCCCTAGCCAGTTTGGTCAGAGGTTCCTGGCCACTTGAGGAGTGTTGGGGTGGGTTCCATCTCATGAAGCTGGTCTTAAGTCCAATCAGATATTGGTTAGTTGCTCCCCCATATTCTGTAATACTATTTGTACCAGAGTGTCTTACAAACAGGTTATCACAGAAGATCTAAAGCTTTCTAGATGAGTTGGTCTTTATCCTTCCCATTTGGCAGTGTGCAGACTATCTTCCTGTATCAAAGATGCTAACACACCTGGGTGAAGTGTGGTACCCACACACTCTAGGTGAGCACCAGCTCAACTCCATATTCAATGAGTTTATAGGTGCTGCCTTGAGGAAAAGGGCCTTTACTGTCAGTTTGGAGAATTCTGTTTAGATATATACCCCATCGGGTTATTTGTTTTCTTGATATTCAGTTTTTTGTCTTTATATATTTTTGATATTAGCCCTCAATTGTACATGTAGTTATTAAAAAAAATTCACACATTCTGTAGCCTGACAGTTTGTCCAAATGATGGCATTCATTGCCAAATAGATGTTTTTCAGTTTCATGAGGTCCCATTTGTTAATTGTTGCTCTTAGTGCATGTGTTCAGAGCAAATGGCTCAGGACCTCACACTGAATCAGAAAAAGCAGAACTCTGTCACTAGAGACAGGTCAGGTCTAGACTATGAATAAACAGCCTAGACTGCTTTCATACTCTCTATGTCCAACTCCTCACTCCCAACCACACCTGGTGCTGCTTCTCCTATTTCTTAGCTCTCTTACATATTCCAAGTCCAAAGAACATAGTGTAGCCAAGTTTGCAGGATCTAGTATTTCAGCCTCCCCACAGGAGTGAAAACAGGAATCTGGCTACAGTTCATAGCTTGCTACTTTTCCCTTCTCAGTCCTGTTTCAGGCTTCACCTCTAAGTTAATGCCCCACTCCTCTCTCTTCATTATACCTTACCTCTACTTTTCCCAGCCAATACAACACAAAATTACTTTCAAACCTCGCTCTGGCAATGCAATAGTAATCACATCTTGCCCTGGGTCCATTTTTTTCTTTTTTCTTTATTGTTTATTTTCTTTTTTTACCCTGTGAATCATACCTCAAATAACTAATATATTAACATATACAATTTTTTCAGTGACCATTTGCTTCCTGAAAAGATTAGAACTTAAGGAAGAGAAGCAGTGATTCAAAATCAATTAACTAATTAAAATTAATTAAATATAATCAGTGACCTAACACTAACTGTTCAAGTCCTAACACAAAAGCACTAATAACATAAAAAATCAAGTAACATAAAATTAATAATAAAAAATGCCCTCCTCTGAAAAAATTTGTATAAAACACCAGACAAATAACTCAAAAATCAATTAAAGGAAACTATGAATATAGAGTATGGACAAGATTTGACTCCAGGTAAGTACCATAGGCACACTGTAATTTCTGACTTGCACTGGCTTCAATGTAAGCCACAGAGACCCAGATCAGACTCTGGGTAAGGTCCACAAATATGTGGAGAGTTGTACAACTCAGCATCCCTGAGAGGTCACCCTAGTTTTCTTAGGGAAACACCTGACTCTTAAAAAAGACTCAACATAGAATTTCTGATCCTAATATAAGTCCTATATTTTGCTGCAAAGGGAAAGAACATGCTGGACAAATATGCTAACACTGCAAAAATGAACTAGAGAAAGAAAAAACAAGGAGTTGATTTTTTTTCTGATACAGAATAGAATTCTTTATTCTACAAACCAAAGGCAAGGTGACACATAGATGGAAGTCCACAGGATCAGTTGTTCAAAGTGAAAAAATACAAAGGAATAAAAATAAGTAATGTAACACATTCAAGTTTGTAAAATGATCATTTTCCTATGACAGTATACAGCCTAATTCCTTTTGGAAGAGCATAAGAAACAATTGCACATTGCATTCCCATATTTAAAGAAAGAGATTAAGGAGATGGCTTATTGTTCCCATGGCATGGGACCCCCAAACAAGACCATCACAGAGTTGGTATCCAATAAAAACACACTGGGTTTTATAGATTACAAGTTACATAACTGGGACTACAATCCAACATACTGCAGCAGCGGTGGGGGAAAATGGCCCCAAACCTTCAGGATAAGAATTTTTTTTTCCTTGTCCAAGCCTTGGACGGCTTATTTTATTTTTTCAGCGCTGGGATGGAATTCAGGCTTTGCATATGCTAGGCAAGCATTCCAACACTGAGCTGCACCCCAGCTCAGCACAGAATTTCTGTTTTCTAAATAACATTTTTATTGGTTCTTTGGGAATTTCACATCAGGGTGTATCAGGGAATACACTGTGATCATACTCACTTCTCATTCCTTCTATGTCTGCCCCCCTCCTTTATGACCTTCCCCACAACAAAACAAAAAAAAATGTAGCAAGTCCAAGTTGTGTTGTCTTTACGTTCACTGGAGCATAGTCAAACTCCCAGTGCCTAACTCCTAAAGAAAACCAAATCCTTTGCCACCTGTACTATCACCAGAAGCCATCAGTTGTAGAGAGCTACACTTCAGCATCTTTACTACAATTTTAAAGAGTTCTCTTTCATGGCTTCCCTCTTAGGCTGCTACTTGGGAGGAGGAATGCAGTGTAAATCTAACTAATCTTATCAATAAAAACCAGGAGTCAGATATCAGGATTAAAGCTTGGAAGATCAGAGAAGCAGAGTTAGAGCCACAGTGATGGAGGAAGGTCATCTGTCTATGTGTTACTTTCATTGGTTAATAAAGAAAACTGCCTTGGCCCTTTGATAGGGCAGAAAATTAGGTATGTGGAGTAGACAGAACAGAGTGCTGGGAGAAGGAAGTGAGGCAGACGCTATAGCTCTCCTCTCCAAGATAGACACAGCATCACGAAGTGGTGGCTTACCAGGAAGGAAATTTTTTTATTAAAAATTTCTGCCTCCTCCCCACCTCCCATTTCTCTCCCACTCCCCTACTCCCCTCCCCCCTAGTCCAAAGAGCAGTCAGGGTTCCCTGCCCTGTGGGAAAAAATACAAAAGGAAGAAAGAAAAAATTCAGTGAATGAACTAACTTTAGATATTAAAGTCCCAGAGGAAAAACAGAAATGACACTGAAAACAAGGCATGTCCTTCCACAAATCACTGATCCCATGAAAGGTACCTAATGAAAATGTCCTGAAGAATTACTAGAAATAGAATTCAAAAGATTATTATAAGTATAGCTAATTTAAATAACATATGGATACACTCCAAGGCAACAAAAAGAGGGGTACATGAAATAAAGAAGTAAACCCAAATACGAAAATAGAGGTGTAATTGCTAAAGAAAACCTAACCTGAAATGATACTGGAAAAAAAAAGCTCAATAAGTCAAAAAATCCTCAGTGGAAGTCTCCCCAGAAGAATGGGTCATGTAGAAAACAGAATCAGAGCTGGAAGACAAGGTCGGTATAGGAATTGCATCATGCAGTGAAGGTCAACAGAGGATTTAAATAGGAATATGAACAGAAAGTGAGAGCGCTCTGGAACACCATAAAAAGATGTTTCATTCTAGGAACAAACAAGAGAAGAACACTATACTGAAGGCACACAGAATATTTACAATAAGATCTTACAAGAAGTTTTCTCAAACTTGCAGAAAGGGATGCCCACGCAAGTACAGAGGCCTACAGAACTCTAAATAGGTAAGACCAGAAAAGAAACTCTCCATGACTTGTTAAAGTCACAACATTCAAACACAGACTAAAGAAAGAGTATTGAAAGCTGAAAGAGGCCAAGGTCAAATCACTTGCAAACGGAGGCCCCACACAAGCATCTGGTTATTTGTCAGAAACTTTTCTCCTTTTATTGAAAATAGATCTTTTCCTCATGTAACGTATCCTGATTATGGTTTCCCTTCCTCTACTCCTTTTGATTCTTCCCAATATCCCCTGCCATCCAGATCCAGCCCTTTTCTGTCACTCATTTGAAAACAATCAGGCTTCTAAGGGATAATATTGACATAAAATGAAATAAAAAAACTAGCATTGAGCCTATAGATCATGATCCTAGAGAAGCTAAGTAATAAGGTGAACCCAAAGAAAAACATATATAGACCCACCTGGAAATTGGAAGCATACAAGATTGCCTGACAAAATTTGGGAACATGGGGGCGAGGGTAGGAGGAAGGGGAGAAGGAAAAGAGGAAGGGAGAAGGGGAGGGTTGGGAAGAACTTGAGGGAATGGGATAGTTGAGATGGACGAAGAACAGATATGAGAGCAAGGAAAGAGATATCTTGATTGAGGGAGCCATTTTGGGGTTAGCAAGAAATTTAGCTCTAGAAAACTTCCCAGGAATCCATAAGGATAACCCCAGCTAAGACCCTAAGCAATAGAGAGGGTGCCTGAACTGGCCTTGCCCTGTAGTCAGACTGATAATTATCTTAAATATCACCATAGAACTTTCATCTAACAACAGATAGAAACAGAGACAGAGATCCACATGGGAGCAATGGACTGAGATCCCAAGGTTTAGTTGAAGATGGAAAGGAGGGAGAGTATGAGCAAGGAAGTCAAGACCATGAGGGGTTCACCCACTGAGACAATGTGCCTGAGCTAATGGGAGAGCGCCAACTCCAACTGGACTGGGAATGAACAAGCATGGGATCAAACTAGTCCCTCTGAATATGGTTGACAGTCGGGGTAGACTGAGGGGCCAATGACAATGGATGGCACTGGAATTGGTTTCTACTGAATGTACTGGCTTTTTTGGGATCCTACCCTCTTTGGGTGTATACCTTGCTCCACCTAGATGTAGTAGGGAGGCTTTGGACTTCCCACAGGGCAGAGTGCCTTGCCCTCTCTTAAGATTGGAGGGGGAGGAGGAAAGAGTGTATGGAGGGAGTCGAGGGAAGTGGTAAGAGGGGAGAAAGTGGGAATTTGGATTGGTATTTTTAAAGTAATAAAATAAAATAATAAAAATAATTTTTAAAAGACAATACAAGCAGACAAAAGAAAAAGAGCCCAAGAAACAGATATAGACACAGAGACCCTTTCATTCATGGTCATTTTGCTTTTTCCTAGTCTGACTGGAAACTCTGCCTTTCTTCTTCTCAGAGTTCTCTCCCTACCTGGAAATCCCACGTATACCTACTGCCTAGCTTTTAGCCATTCAACTTTTTATTATATCGATACATCTTCACATAGTATACAAATATCCTACAACATTAGAGGGGCTTGTTTCCTTGGTATCCTTCATCATCTTACCTTCCTGTCATCTCCTCTACCACAGGGTTCCCTGAGCAATTACAGAAGAGATTTGAAGAGAAATACCATTTAGGGCTGAATGTTTCAAGGTCTCACTTTCTACATATTGTCAGGTTATGTGTCTCTGTATTTGTTTCCATCTACCTCAAGAGAAAGCGTATCTGATGATGGCTGAGCAAGGCACTGGTCTGTGAGTGTAGTAGAATATCGTGGTGATTCATTGTACGACTTGGTTATTTTGTAGAAGAATAATATTTGATTTACCCTGGGTCCCTGGGCTATCTAGTTTCAGGTTCTTGGTCATTTGAGGATCAATAGATATGGGCTTGGGTTCCCTCTCGTGGAGTGTGCCTCAAGTCCAGATATTTGTTTGTTACTCCCAGGAGCTTTGTGTCACCATTGCACTGGCATGTCTTGCAGGTAGGAAACCATTGTAGAATGAAAGATTTATATGTGGTTTGGTGTTTACCTTAGCATGCAAAATACATTCTAGTATCATGAACACTAGTCCACAGGTATGCTGGCTCAATGTAGGCAGCAGTTCGATTTCACCATGTTCAATGAGTAGTGTAGGTGTTGTCTTCAGCAATTGGGGTTTGCATCAGTTTGTGGAAAACAACCTATAGACTTTGCATCAGGTTGCCTTGTTTGGTGGTTCCTGTGGGACCTCTTTGGCCAACAATTCAATGATGCAACTGCTTCCTGATACTAGAAGCTTCATCTGGTGACAAAAGATGTCACAGTTGGGGCTCTGTCCCCCCTTTATTTGGTAATTTAATTTAGATTTTTATTTATATGTACTTTAGGAGGCTTCTACAGTCTTTATTTCTATACTACCCCTCAAATAGCTTTTGATTTTAGCTGCTTCTCTCTGTATTTCCCTCTCACCCCTCTCTTCTTTTCTCCTAACCACTTAGATCATCCCATTCTAGACCTCCCCGGCAACCATGTCTACCCATAACAATCTACTCCAGTGGTTCTCAATCTTTTCAGTGCTGTGACCCTATAATATATTTCTTCACGTTGTGGTGACCCCCAACCATAAAATTATTTTCGTTGCTATTTCATAACTATAATTTTGCTATCATAATTTAAACTGTAATTTTAAATTATGATAGCAATTATGTAATTTTAAATATTAATTGACAGGATATCTGTCATGTGACCCCTATAAAAAGGTCATTAAACACCCTAAGGGGTCATAACCCACAGGTTGAGAACGATGGTGATGCATCAGCACCCCTAGCCCCTTATTCTATTCCTAATCCCTGTGGTTCTACAGATTGTAATTTGGTTATTGTTGAATTAGTAGCTAAAATATGCAAATACATAACATATTTGTCTTTCTGGCTATGGGTTATCTCATTCAGGATGATTTTTCTAGTTCTATCCATTTACCTATGAATTTTAGTATTTCATTTTTAACAGTTCAATAAAGCCATACATACATGAAAAGACACCTTCTAAGTTCTGAAATACAGCAATCTTTAAAACAGACTATTATATCTAGAAAATTATCTATGAAAATTAAAGGAAGAATAAAAATTTCCCATAATATAAACATGTAAAGTAAATTTATCTCTACTAAGCCAACTCTCTCTGCACAAAATACTAAAAAGAATACTTCATTCTGAAGAAACTGAATAAGTCAAAGGATATAAATAATTCCAAAGTGGTTAATCAAAAGATATCAAAAATAACAAACAAAAACCAAAAATTAATTGCACATCATCTAATAATAACTTTTAACATTAATGACCTCAATTCCTTGATAAAGAGACATAGACTAGAAGATTGGTTTGAAAACAAGATGCATCATTTTTCTGCCTCCAGTAAACATACATTATTATCAAAGATAAACAACTCCTTAGACTAAAATGTATTTCAAAAAAGTAGAACCAAAATCAAGCAGGTATAATTAGTCTACTATCTGACAAAACAGACTTTAAAACAAAACTAATCACAGGTGATAAATTGGTTACTTCAAACTCATTAAAGGAATATTCAATCAAGAAGATTGTACTATCCTAAGCATATGTACATCAAACACAGGGGCACCAAATTTCATAACAGAAATACTATTAGATCTAAAACCCACAGATTATCGCTAACAGAATGATAGTAAAATACTTCAATATCCCACTCACAAAACCAGACAGGCCATCTGGAAAAAAAACTAAGCAATAAAATATTGGAGTTAAGAAACATTGTAAGTCAAATAGATGTAACAGACTTCTACAGAACATTATACTCAAGCACTAATGAGTGTGTGTTATTCTCAATAACTCACTTTTCAGAAGTTTTCCAAAAATCAGTCACATATTAGAACACAAACCAAAATCAAAATAGCGGCTTTTTTATTAATCAATGGCAATAAAACATATTCATAGAATACAGAGGGGAACCCCACATCAGAATATAAGCTCCCAAATAAGAAACCCAGTACCAGTGACAGTTACCACAACTTCAGATATTTGTTTTTTTTAAATGTTTTATTTTCTTTTTTTTATTATTAAGAAAGAAAAAAAAAATTTCTGCCTCCTCCCAGCCTCCCACTCCTCCCACTCTCCCCCCC
>NW_004949110.1:1668998-1679946 GCF_000317375.1 Microtus ochrogaster
TTTCTGAGAGGTGGGGTGGAGTACTAACTGGAAAGCATCCTTCCTGCTGACTAGGTTTCACAGGCCTGGAAGGAGATATGCAGGTTTCTGAGAGGCGGGGTGGAGTGGCAGTCATTTGTAGTACCTACCTGTGAACTGCGATAATGACTGGTGTGACAAGATACGTCCATTAGTGCCAAGTGGCATGAATACTACCAGGATAACCGACCATCTTTCTGGTTGGGCTTAAGTTCTACTCCAAAGGAAGAAACCCATGGCCCAAAAGCCATGCTTGTGTTCACAGGCTTCAAGTATGAAAGTAATGCTGTTATTTTGCTAAATGAAAATAGTTTCAAAATGACTCCTAAATTCATCTTTATACCCACAGTTTAGTGCAGCTCTCAGACCCCAATAGAGAAGATTCTTTGAGCATAGTGAACAAAAAGAAATACACCAAGATAACATGACAAGAAAACTTACTCTATAATATAATTGCATATGTAACTAAAATGCAAGATTTGCTTTTTAAACTACAATGGAAGGTAGTTAATGCAGAAACTCGCAACTAGTCAAAGGATGGGAAATAAGTAGTGAAGTGCGCAGCCACAAATGGGAATCTGTCACATCCCTTTCCAAAGCTTAGGGACCATTGCAGAAGAGGGAGTAGAAGGCTTAGAACAACCAGAGCTTGGCTCACACTCAAGTAAAACATTATCTTCTGGGCATGACAAGTCTGTTATACTCATGAACATCAGTTATGTTTGCTTGCATTAGACCTGTTCAGGATCAAACCAGTCAGCATTCTAACTGGGAGTGGGAAGGGTTTCATAAGCCCCTAGACCCTAAGAGAGGAACTGTGGATAATTAAAGGCTTCTGAAAGAAAGAGGAAGTTGTTTTGCTTTTTTCTTTCTTTCTTTCTTTCTTTCTTTCTTTCTTTCTTTCTTTCTTTCTTTCTTTCTTTCTTAAGAACATAGCATGTGGCTTCACCTGAAGATTTTACAAAGGCAGGTGTGCGTAAAGCCCTGGAGGAAAGGCCAAGGCATGGTTAAGTTGTGGTGGTAGGGGCTTGATGGACCTTCCTTTTACACATGATCTGCCCAAGGGGAGACTGAGGGCATGAGAGTGGCAACTGTGGCATTTACATCATTTTAAAGTCTAATAAATTACTGGTGGGGAGAGGACAAGAACGGAAATTGTCTAAAATTTTTCAGTAACTTCTTTTCAATGTGAAATCTTCTTTATATTTCTAAAAATGTATCTTTTCAAACCTCCAAGAAAACCTTTTTGAGAAAAGTACTTTATAACTAGGCTGGATTATTACCGTTTCCAGGCTATCTGTATATATTCACTAAATATAAACCTTATATAGAAACTATTTCTCTTCCACACTCCCCTTTTGCAGCCTCCAGCAGACCTTCAGCCTCTATAACCTTAACCCTACTGCCAAATTTGTTGCTGTGTAACTCTGAGTTAAAAGTACATTGTCCTATTTTCTGAAAACAAAATTGGAACATATAGCCTGACCAAAAAAAATCTGTCTTTACCAGTAAAAAGAGATATTTTGGAATAAATAACTTACATGCCAAAAATATAGGAAATTCTAAGATGTTTCTATAAGTTTTGGTGATAAAGGAAAAGCATTTCAAATCAGGTTGTCCCAGAAAACTCACAATAGCAAGGCACAGATCACAAAGCTCTCTTGCTTTTGAATTTCTTTTTCTCTTGTCATTTTTATGTGTGTATGTGTGTGCCTGTATATACCACGTGTATGGGTGTGTGCCTAGAGAGGTCAGAAGTCATTGTCATATTCCCTGAATTTTGAGTTCCATGTGATTATTAGTCCCATGATATAGGTGCTGGGGTCTGAACTTAGTCCTCTAGGAGAATAGAAAATGCTATTAGCCACTGAGGCATTGCCCTAGTCCTAGTCTTCTGGTACCCAATATACTTCTAGGTTATCCACTGGACTTCTTAGAATGATGGAAGGATATCTGTTACAAAACAAGGGCTTATGGTCGGGCAGTCTATGCTTCAGTACTGCTATGGAAAAGATAGACTGAAATATGAAAGCAAGTGAAGTTCCCCCAGTATCTATTTGCCACGTCACACTTCCTGACAAATAAATAAAAATTCATCCCATCATAGTTTGGGAGGGTTTGGGAGGGGTTGAAGAGCAAAAATTCAAAATCTATAGTTATAGTTATTTGTTACTACATAACAAAGAACATATAATGTCATAACAAATGTAAATCATATCATATAATCTTGTGAGGTACAAAGGCAGGCAATTCTCAGCTATGTTAAGTATGGTTTTGAGTTGAACTCATCTGATAAATCCACAGTTTCAGATGATCCCACATGGCTTCAATCACATGTCTGGTCCCTTAAGAAAGAGACTTGAAGGGAAGGTAGGTTGATTCTTATGTCAACCAAGGCACTTCTTCCTGCAGAGAAAATGGAGGACTTTGGAAGTTGTGTTGGAATTGTGTAGTAGGCAAGGTTTTGAGTGGAAGGTTGGCCTGTCAGCAGCTACTTTTGAGCAAGTGAGGCTGCACAAGTAGCCTAGTTATATTGATTGTCAGTAGCACTTAGAAGCCATTGTTACTGGTATTTGTCCATTTCCTTGGGGAAATTTCAAAAGAATTCCTCTTAGAACAAATTGTAAAATTATAAGTAACAAAGAAACTCTATCTAGCATAATGATTTATTGAGCTCTAATATTTTACATACAACAATATGTCCCTGTTTAATTTGTCATTTTCTGTATTTAAAAACAGCGTCTAATACTCTCTCCTTATCTGATAAGTCACTAATATACACATTAGTTAAAGCCCACAGTTATGCTCCTAGTACACAGACTCTACCAAAAATTTCGACATTTCTCACAGAAGTCTTTTATTGCCTGTACAATTAAATAAGACTTTTGACTTCTTTTTCTGTCTTCTCTCACTCCTCAGCTAAGGAGTACATTAACTGAACATGTGAAGCTATACTTTATATTCTGCTATGACTATCACATTCACTGATATATGATCGCAATTAATCTTTAAATATATCTACCCCTAAGTTTTTTTTCTTATTTTTTTTTATTGAGAAAAGGAAAAAAAAGTATCCGCCTCCTCCCAGCCTCCCATTTCCCTCCCTGTCCTCCCACCCTTCTCCCCCTCCTCCAAGCCCCTCTCCCCCTCCCTCTCCAGTCCATAGAGCAGTCAGGGTTCCCTGCCCTGTGGAAAGTCCAAGGTCCGGCCCCCTCCGTCCATGTCTAGGAAGGTGAACATCCAAACTGGCTAGGCTCCCACAAAGCCAGAACATGAAGTAGGGTCAAAACCACGTGCCATTGTCCTTGGCTTCTCATCAGCCCTCATTGTTCGCCATGTTCAGAGAGTCCGGTTTTATTCCATGCTTTCTCAGTCACAGTCCAGCTGGCCTTGGTGAGCTCCCAATAGATCAGCCCCATTGTCTCAGTGGGTGGGTGCGCCCCTCGTGGTCCTGACTTCCTTGCTCATCTTCTCCCTCCTTCCGCTCCTCATTGGGACCTTGGGAGCTCAGACCAGTGCTCCAGTGTGGGTCTCTGTCTCTATCTCCATCTATCACCAGATGAAGGTTCTATGGTAGTATGCAAGATATTCGTCAGTACTGCTATAGGATAGGGTCATCTCAGGTTGCCTAACCTCAGCTGCCCAAGGGATCAACTGGGGACATCACCATGGGCTCCTGGGAGCCACTCTAGGGTCCAGTCTCCTGCCAACCCTAAAGTGGCTCCCCTAACTAAGAACTGTGGTTCCGTGCTCCCCTGTCCAACCTTCCTCCATCCCAATCCTCCTGTTTCCCCAAGTTCCCCCCCCTTCCCTTCCAACTTTTCTCTCCCCATCTCCCCCTACCCCTATCCCACCCCACCCCCAAGATCCCAACCTTCTCCCTGGCAATTTTGTCTACTTCCCATAGCCAAGAGGATAACTATATGTTTTTCCTTGGGTTCACCTTCTTATTTAGTTTCTTTAGGTTCACCAATTGTAGTCTCTGTGACCCTTATTTATGTCTAAAAACCAATTATGAGTGAGTACATCCCATGTTCATCTTTTTGGGTCTGGGATACCTCACTCAGGATAGTGTTTTCTATTTCCATCCATTTGCATGCAAAATTCGAGAAGTCATTGTTTTTTACTGCAGCGTAGTACTCTAATGTGTATATATTCCATACTTTCTTCATCCATTCTTCCATTGAATACCCCTAAGTTTTTTGATCAAATAAAAAGACATTTTACATTTCTTTTGTACTTTGGAAAAGATTAGGATCAAAATATAATGTTGTCTAATAGTAAAAATGGATAGAATAACAATCTAGATATACTTGGAATATAGTTTTTTTCTGTGTTGGAGGGACAATCATGCTTTCTCTCTTAAAAGTTAAATATTAGGTACAATAATACGGAAAAATTTTAGCAGAGTGCCTGGGACTTCCAAAATATCTATGGCAGTGTTAATTTCACTGCAATCATTATTTCCTCCATATTTTTGTCATAGGAATTTAAAGACATTGAAGATTACATTGGTTCTTCAGCTCAGGATTTTTAAAAAACATATAAGCATAAATATATTCACAAACAGTTCAGACTGAGAGATCAAATCTCAGTTCCATAACTCACTACCTCTATGACTTTGAAATTATATATTTTCTCCTTTCCTCTGTTTATTCATGGGCAAAAAAGAAGCAGCAATATCTCTCAATATTGCCATTGTTGTTATTATTAGAATTAATAAGAGATCTTAATTATTCAACCAGAAAACTCTTACAGCTGATAAGCACATAAATCCAAGTTGCAGGATTCATAGTTACCACACTAACAACAGTAGCCATTCTATATTCAAATGATAAAAACATCAAGCAAGAAATCAGGCACACAGCACTACTTATAACAGTCTGAAACATATCTAGAAATAAATATATTCATAGAACTTAAAGACTTTTATAATGAAAACCTTAAGAAGATCAAAAAAAAAAAAAAGAAACTGAAGAAGATACCAGAAAATAGAACCACCTCCCAGGATCATGCTTTAGTAGAATTAACACTGTGAAAATAGCCACCTAATCATTCATATATATATATTTTTTTTCAATAAACTCTTACAAGTTATGTGCCACCATTGCCCTGGCATATTTAACAGGAAGATCAGACTGTAGGTCAAAGGTGTGTGACTGAATTGTTGTCTACATTTCTCGTTCAGTGTCCTGCAAAACACCTCTCAACACCATAGAGACTAGAACATAGTGGGGAAGGCTCCATGTAGGAACCAGTTTGAATTCCATGTTCAACGAGTTGTATAGGTGTTGTTCTTGGCAATGGGGCCCCACTGTCAGTTTGTGGAGAGCAACTTTTTATCTTAGCAACTACCTGGGTTCTTTGGGGATTCCATGGGACCCTGTTGGCCAACAACTCAACTGAATTCCACTTATTCCTGCTACTGAAAGCCTCGCCAGCAACCAGAGATGGCCAGTTGAGACTCCATAGCACCCATTAGCAGGAGTCCTTATTAGAAGAACCACCTTCAATATTCCAGTAAGTTTCTACTATACTAGGTTTCCACACCACCCCTCAAATGCTCCCTAATTCCAGACCAAAGACCTAGGGTAAAGCCAAACACTACTGGTCTATGGGGGGGGGGGGAGTATCGTAAAATGACTTCTAATGATATTCTGCTAAACTCATACACCAGTACCTTAACCATTCACCATCCCAGAACGGTTTCATCTGGCAGCAGATAGGAACAGATCCAGAGACCCACAGCCAAATTTACAGGGAAAAGGTGTCTAAATGGGAGGTTTCTATAAAATCTCCCTCTTAGATCTCAGAGGATCCCAAAGAAGAGGAGGCAGAAAGACTGTAAGAGTCAGAGGGAATGGGAACACAAGGAGTACAAGTCCCTCTATGTTGATGGAGCTGAGGGCTGCTTCCCAACTCCCAGCTCCCGGCCACAGGCGAGCTTTATACCCGAAATAACAACACCCAAATTTTATTCTTTTAAAGACTGCTTGGCCCATTATACCTAGCCTCTTCTTGGCTAACTCTCACATCTTGACTAACTCATATCTAATAATCTGTGTTGCACCATGAGGTGGTGGCTTACCAGGAAGATTATATCATATGTCCATCTTTGGCAGGAGCTTCATCGTGTCTGACCCAGAGAGGAGAGGCATGACGATTGCCTCACTTTCTCCCAGCATTCTGTTCTGTCTACTCTACCCACCTAAGAGCTGGCCTATCAAATGTGCCAAGGCAGTTTTTTTTATTAACCAATGACCTTCCTCCATCATTTCCCCTTTTTCTGTTTAAACAAAAAAAGGCTTTAACTTTAACATAACAAAATTACATATAACAAAACAGTTATCAAGTAAGAATTACAGTTACAATATTTATATTTTTATCTTTTATCATAACAAAGGAAAACAACTATAACTATCTATTCTTCAACTGCATCAAAGACTCCAGAAGGATATAATATTACCTAAGTAAACAAGTAAGAAACTTCCAAAACTCTAGCAAGGTGAATATGAGCTTACAGAGACTGAAGCAACAAGCACAGGGCCTACATGGGTCTGCACCAGGTCCTGTGAATGTATTATAGATATTAGTTTAGTATTTTAATGGGACCCTTGTCTGTGAGATTGATTGAGTCTTTGACTCTTTTGCATACTCTTGAGACTCCTTTCCTTCTGTTGGGTTACTATGCCTAACATCAATATGACAGTTTTGACTTCATTTCATTATATTTGATTTTGTCATTTTTTTGTTGTTGTCACTTAGAAGCTCCTTTCTGCTTAGGAGAAGCAGAAAGGGTGTGGGTTTGGAGGAGAGGGGAGAGAAGAACTGGGAAAAGTAGAGAGAGGAGAAACTATAACTGGGATATATTATATGAGAAAAAAATCTGTTTTAAATAAAAGGAGAACTTAAAAAAAGGAAACAGGAGAAAAGAAAGAAAAACAAAATTATGAAATTCTTGGGCAAATGGATTCAGTTGTATACATCATCCTGAATAAGATAACCCAGAGCCAAAAGACAAAAACAAAAGTCACATTTTCTCTCATTTGTGGATATGAGTTTAACATCTTCAGTTATGTGTTTTCCCTTCAGAACATTCATAGGGACCTCTTTTGGCAGGCATTGGTGATGCACACCTTTAATCCAGCACATGAGAGGAAGAGGCAGGTGGCTCTCTGGAACTTTGAAGACAGCCTGGTCTACAGTGCGAGTTCCAAGACGGCTAAGACCACACAAGAGAAACCCTGTCTTGGAAAGTGAAAAAAAAATCCAAACAACAACAACAGAAACCTACCAAAACACCCATACCAATAAGGGTCAAGAAACTAATAAGTGGCCAGAAAAAGGGTGATTCCAATGGTGGGAAGATAAGATAGAGTACATTACAAAGGAGTAACGAAGCTGAAATGGTTAAATAGAATGGCAATAGTGGCACAGGTTAAAGGATGAAATATGGTGAGAGATATCACTACAAATTTTCTGAAAAGTCATACAACATCTACAGCTCTCTCTCTCTCTCTCTTGCATGCACACATGCACACACACACACACACACACACACACACACACACACTGGAGTGGAAGTTAAAATTGGGTTATCCTCTAGCAAGAGACAATGCACTTACTGGACACCACAGACTAACAACAATACTGGTGCCTAGAATGGGTTTCCTCTTTTGGAGTTGTTGGCCACTAATTTACTATAAGACCCCCGACTAACTTTCATATGACTGGAGAAAAAAGAAATTATCTATCTTACCCAGTATTAAACCTTGGGAGCTGTATCAATGACTGACTTGAAAGGAAACCCCCTGGAACAATAGTGGAATGAACATCATGGGAGTAATCAATCACATTCAGATTGGCTTTAAACCCCACTCCATAGCTGAAACCTAAACCCGGCACTGTTAATAGGCCAAGAATTTGTGGCTACACAGATCACAGGACCTATGACAGAATCTACTACTGTTATTTTGACAAATGAACATCGTATTTAACCAACTTTTAACAAGTCTAAGATTATACCCATAGAGTAAATGCATTTCTCAACCCTCATCAGAGAAATTCTGTTTATAGTAAATGATAATTAACGCAGAGACTCACAACTGTCAATATACAAAGAATATATAAAGAATAACTGATAAAGAATAGAGACTCAGTTCTAAACATGACCAGTGCTCGGAATAACCCATTGCAGGTCAGAAAAATTGTAAGAGCCACAAGCAGCAGATAGCTACAAGGAAATGGGGTTTTCTAAATACAGCACAGTCATTGAACATATGGACTCACAATGCTTGTGACAGCACACACAAGATCTTGGCAAAATTAAGCCAGAGAAATTCTCAGGCCTACCGGAGGAGTTTTTCACAACTCACAGCTATGGAGTAGACAGAGTAAATTTTCTTCAAGAGTATACCTCCTGGTACCATGTTCCAAAGGAAAGTCATATATCCAAGAATATACAAGCATCACACTTGGGTCTAACGAAGTAAGAAAAAATCAGACACAAAGTTAGGTAGGTAGAGGATGGTGTGGTGGGTGGGGGTATTTCAGGGAAAAAAAGAAAAAAATATTACAACACATAGTACGTAACTGTCAAGAAACAAATGAGAGGGAAAGAAAGGAAGAAAATATTTCATGTCTTAAGATAAACCACAGTAAATATTTCTCACACTTGTTAAATATAGAGACATGGAATTTTGAAGTTAAGGGGGACAATACCCAGTAGTAATCTAATTCAGCTCTTATATAGCAAAATTCTCTATACCAGTTTGCTATAAATGATCATAGTTCTCCATGAAGGGAAAGCAGAGACTCCTTCCAACCTTATTTCAATACAATTTCTTTATTTGACTTGTAGATAATCTTACATATTGATACTAATCCTGTTTGGTGATGAAGACAAATATAAAAATCTTTTAGTAAGTGTCATGATCATACAATTACAGAATCTTTTATAGTCTTTGTCTTGCCATTGATTGCTCTGTTCTCTGAGTTCTGATGGTTCCATCTTGCTGTCTCATTGCCAAGCTGACTTCACATTTCTTTTATTGGGAGCTAGATAAAAGATAATGTAAGTATCCAAAATAGTGTTGAGTTATTCTTCTTAGGTTCAAGAAACATATCAGATGTGATAAAGACTAAATATCGATGTCCTTATTAATTTAGAGATGTCACTGTCTTCTTTGTTGTTATGATTAACTAGGCTTCATCAAATGTTGTAAAAGCATGATAAAGTTATATCGTTAGGTTACACTAAAATTGTCTTATTTTATACTAAAAATTAATTGTATCTTACTTCATTATAGTAAATGAAGAATGTCATATTAGTTCCACTCCACAGAGTACAGAAAATGACTTCATAAAACAAAGACACAAGCAAAAACGGAACAATTTATTCTGTGAACTCCAGTCAGTGTTAGTAATACTTAAAACAAACAAACAAACAAACAACTCTGGTAAAATCTCAAATCTAGCAACTGGAAAAAGGATAGGTCCTTGGATAAAGCTCTTGTTGCAAAAGAGTCAAGTCTGAAGTACAATTCTCAGATCCCACACAATAGCCCAACATGTGCTGTGACCACCTGTAATGCCAGCCCCCGGGACACAAAGGCAGGTGACCTCAGGATGCTCTGGCTCCCTACAGTTCTATGGTTAGTTTAGAGTAAATAGAGAGCTGAACAGTCGAGAAGGGTGATTTCAGGCTCCATATATACCTAAGTAAACACCCCCCCCCCGCCACATACATACACATGCAAGAAAGGAAAAAACAATATTAAACGATTCTAAAACAATTATTATATAAAATATTTTGCTTTGATCATGTTTTTTATTTTATTTTATTTTGGATTTTTTGAGGCAGGGTTTCTCTGTAGCTTTGAAACCTGTCATGGAACTATCTCTTGTAGACCAGGCTGACCTCGAACTCACAGAGATCCACCTGCCTCTGCCTCCTGAGTGCTGGAATTAAAGGTGTCCACCACCACTGCCTGGCTTATGTTATTTTTAAATAAATGTAATTTTAATATATTGTTCTTAGTTTGTGCTACATTGAACAGTATGCAGATTAAAATGTATTGTTCTCTTTTTAATTGGCACATAATAATTGCACGTATTCATAGTGTGCAGTGTCATGTTCCACTGATGAACGCCATGCACAATAAGATTGGGGTTATTGGTATATCTATCACTTCAAATGCCATTTTTGTGCTTGGAAAATTAAAGAATATCTACTTTTAAACAGTCTATCAATTTCCGCCAACAATTATTACTACATTGTGTATAGTGTTAATTACTCCTACCTAGTTGCACCTCGTACGTTACCCTTTATCAGTTCTCTACCCTTCATCCTATAGTAAACCCTACTGTGCCATTAATGTATAGAAACATGAAATGTTCATACAGCATATACAATAAGATGAATTCAATCCATTTTAATGAAGAAATCAGATTTCATGATATTTTCAACTACAAATGAAATTTTGTCCTTGACTCCCTGGTTGGAAATGCTTGGTTCAGCAGGAAACTATTTCAATGATCAGGCTTGTTTGTTAAAGTTGAGATTTTTAACTAGAATAACTCAGTAGGCCATGGTTATGACAACAAAAGCAATCTTCTTGCTTATTTTGCCCTGGCCTTACTCTGCCTCTCTTGGATTTAATGCTTTCTTTGTGTCACCCCTTGATGGTGTGTGACAGGAAAAGACCGCTGGTAGAAAACACTCAGAGAAAAGAGCTCAACCCTCAACCAAGGAAAAGTGTTTTACGTTCCACAGATACATTCATAGTGAATAAGAATGGCAAACAGAAGTCCTTGTTTTTTACTGCTGAGTAGTACTCCAATATGTATATATTCCATACTTTCTTCATCCATTCTTCCATTGAAGGGCATCTAGGTTGTTTCCAGGTTCTGGCTATCCTGAGTGAGGTAA
>NW_004949110.1:1680471-1683885 GCF_000317375.1 Microtus ochrogaster
GACTTAATTGGGGGAGGGGGAGGGAAATGGGAGGCGGTGGTGGGGAAGAGACAGAAATCTTTAATAAATAAATAAATTAAAAAACAAAACAAAACAAAAAGAATGGCAAACAGAAATAACAAACATTAAACATAAGTGGTTATAAGTCATAGGAAGAAATCCAAACTAAATTTTACCTTTAACACTTTAGTCAGCAACTCTGGAAATGGCCAAATATGCCCTTCTTAGCTCTGGTTAGTTTGCCTTTTCCTATATTAGAGTTATTTTCAAAAGCGTGAAAATGTCCTAAGGAAAGCAACATTGACTTTCTATGCAGCAGAGTGCTGGGGACATCAGCCTTTCCCCAGCACAGGCTGCACTTATATTAGCAATGAGGAGGCAGTACCTCCTCATCTCTTACTCATTAGCACCAAGGCTGTGCAGAAGGTTAATACTCGGCTAGTGAGTGTGTAATATGATGTGAACTCAAACACCAAAACACAATAATTTTAGAAGTTAATTTCATAGTTCTATCTTTTCTGATTAATCTGCTCAATTTCATAATTCCCATCTGAAAAGAAAATGCTATGCTTTAACACATATGAGCATTAGTCCAGCATCTAATTTCACTGTGGGTATAGGTTGATTGTCTCTATTAGCTATACCTAAAAAAGAACATCGCCAAGTTGAGAAGTTATGATTTAACCAGCTGCTGTATGCATTCTTTGTATTTAAATATCCAGTCCATGCTTCCCTAAAAAGGAATCCGAATGACATAGTGCCACATTATCAAGCAAGCTTCAGAACAAAATAATGTAGTCCAATTTAAACAACCAAATACAGTGTTGAATATCATAACTTTTTTATATTGCATCTCATTTTATTTATTATTAACAAGATTTCCTCATTAAGCTTACTTACCAAAATAAATTTAGAATGTCCATGTCTTATGATATTCTTCCTGGCAAACAGGATACATAGTAATGGAATTCAAAGACCCTATGCATTTCCTCATCCATACAGGCAATGTGAGTGTCAAAACATGCAAAGGAGTCTCTTGCCTACAAAATTAGATATAGCAATGTGATTTTCTTTACTCAGAGATATCACTGTGCTAAGTAAATACATTCTCATCTGCAACCTCCTTCCTTTGAGAGCTGGGATTTAATACTGTTTCATTTTTTATTTTGTAAAAAAAGCAAGGTGAAAGAAAGACAAAAAAGAAAACCTGTTAGGACCTTTTAACCAGAAAATTTAAAATTTGAAGTCGGGATTGGGAATATGTTCTATTAAATTTGATCATATAATTTAATCACTTGATTATCTGGTACAGAAGCTTTGTATTCTATAATTCTAACCTTTTAAATTAAACTTTAATTTCAAAATTACATCAATATATATGAAATTTTTAATCCTTAAACTTAGCTATGACATATCTGTCAGGTGACAAGAATGATGCTTGCATTCTTTGGTTTTTACCTTGGGATTCTCTGTCTTGATTTCAATTTTATGTAGCTAGGTGAAACACATTTATGGTAATATTGTTTCCCTTCCTTTCATTCTAATTTTTCTTTCTTCATATGGAGGACTGGAGGACGATGCCCTAACCTCGAACCATGGCGAATGCACACTCCTACACACACACACACTCACACACACACACACACACACACCTGCACACATCTGCACACACATCAAATAAATATAACTAAAAGGACTATAGATAATCCAAGGTTAAGATAAATGCATTTTTCTTTAGGAGAAAGCCATGAACTTATGGGGGGTGGAATATTATTGTTACGATATGAAATATTTCTCACAGGCTATTTTGTTTTGAA
Organism: Microtus ochrogaster; assembly: GCF_000317375.1. Classification (NCBI taxonomy): domain Eukaryota; kingdom Metazoa; phylum Chordata; class Mammalia; order Rodentia; family Cricetidae; genus Microtus; species Microtus ochrogaster. The sequence goes on from NW_004949110.1 coordinate 1,682,289, forward strand.
GGTTTGGACCTCAACTATTGGCTCTTTAGGTGGATGTTACGGGGCCCCAGCAGGCAGGTTCAGAGCAGTAGGGGGTAGTCTGGAGAGTGACACATTGACTCTCCTAAAGGGAGCTCTCTCTACTTCTTGATCTATAGAGCTGTAATAAGCCATGACATGAGTCCCCACTATGGACAGAGCCCCAGCCATGACATGAGTCCCCCACTGCAGACAGAGTCCCAGCCATCATGAGCCTCCATCACTACAGACAGAGACCCACCAGTCATGAGATCCCAACTACAATGTCCCAGCAGCCACAAGTCCTTCACTATGAAGAGTCTAGCTGCTATGAGCCCAGCTGCTGCTGCTTCCCACGATGTTTGCATTCTATTAAACCATGAACCAAAATAAATATTTCCTCACTTATATTGTTTCCAGTCAGGTATTTTGGCACAAAAATGAAAAAGTAAATTATACATATATAGATGTATGTGTATATATATATATATATATATATATATATATATATAGAGAGAGAGAGAGAGAGAGAGAGTGCATGTTATTAAACAAAATACGTAGGGCAAAAACTTCTATTTTCACTTACTTAGTTTAACAAATGTTTTGGATAATATTGTCAGAAAAATCATCTGTCCTGCAGCAGACCATATTAAATATGAATAACCAAATATATGAATGATTTCTTTTTTCTAAACTTTTTCTGTTTTCTCAATTTCCTAATGAAGTTCCTACCCCACTTCCTCATTACTTTTTCTCTAAATGTTGACAGTACAGACTTTATTTCTATCATTTCAATAATGATGACATCCTAGACATTTTTGATGACCAAATGGTTCAGCGTTTAGTTTAACTAAGATTTATTTTTGTACATTTCTTCCATTTCTCACTATCTTCCAGCCTAACTTATCAAAATAGTGCTCAAAGCAGATAACAATGGACTTGAGTCATGACAAAATTTATTCATTAAGCTAAACATTTAAATATAAAATTTACCCATCAGCAAAATTGATAACTTTAGAATAATAAAGTCCCCTCAAATATAACCTGGTCTATATATTGAGCTCCTTTACTCAAAAAAAATCAATATATATAGTTCACAATTGTGAGTATGGATGCTCATAGAACTTTGAGAATGACCCTAGTTCTTTTTCCCCCTTGAAGACAGTATAATAATTTTGATATGTGCATGCAAAATGCAATGTAACATTGAAATCAAGATGTGTGATATTTTCATCTCGATAGACATTTTAAATATTTTTTAACACAAAAGCATATATATTTGTATGACATTGTATGATATTTTGATATAATTATATGATATGTCCTGATCAATGACTAAATCAGAGTAATTCATCTTTCTAGCTCTTTACATTACTTTGTGTTTGGAGACTTTAAGTTCCTCTCCTCTAAGCCCTCATGAAGTACACAAACATTAGGGTGAACTGCAATTACCCCATTGGTTTGTCAAACATTAGAACTTACTTTATTACTCCGTGTTTTGATAGTTATTAGCCAACCACTCCTCCCCAACCATCCTTACCAGCAATCACAATTCTACATTTAATTTTCCCAGATCAATATATAACAGAAGATCCTGCAT
>NW_004949110.1:1683985-1699750 GCF_000317375.1 Microtus ochrogaster
AAGTCCCCTCAAATATAACCTGGTCTATATATTGAGCTCCTTTACTCAAAAAAATCAACATATATATATATATATATTTATTTAAAAAGTTCAGAAATGTGAGTATGGATGCTCATAGAACTTTGAGAATGACCCTAGTTCTTTTGCCCCCTTGAAGACAGTATACTAATTTTGATATGTGCATACAAAATACAATGTAACATTGAAATCAAGATATGTAATATTTTCATCTCGATAGACATTTTAAATATTTTTAACACAAAAGCATATGTATTTGTATGACGAAGTGTGATATTTTGATATAATTATATGATATGTCCTGATCAATGACTAAGTCAGAGTAATTCATCTTTCTAGCTCTTTACATTGCTTTGTATTTGGAGACTTTAAGTTCCTCTCCTCTAAGCTCTCATGAAGTACACAAACATTAGGGTGAACTGCAATGACCCCATTGGGTTGTCAAACATTAGACCTTACTTTATTACTCTGTGCTTTGATGATTATTAGCCAACCACTCCTCCCCAACCGTCCTTACCAGCAATCATAATTCTACATTTACTTTTCTCAGATCAATATATAACAGAAGATCCTGCATCTGTCTTTCATATCACATAATATAATATTCTCCCAGTCCACCCACTGTATTGCAAATGATGGCTTACCATTCTGTTTGACTGAGCAATACTACATACTCTTAACGCCTTTGGCTGTTGATGGGCGTCTACGCAGATCCCATGTTATAACTATTCCAGCACTGAGTATTCAGCTATTTCTTGCACGTGATGATTTCATATCCTACCCAAAGGAAGAATATGTACATACCAGAATTGGTTAGCTGACCATATGGCAGAGGCAGTGTTAAGTTTTTTTCCAGATCATCCGTGCTCTTAGCCAGATTGGCTGAACTAATTTCCATCTCTATCTGTAACATATGAGTCCATCAGGGCAAGATTTCCAATGTCCCAATAACAACAAAAGACAGAAAAGAAAGTTTAATGGGCTCAGATATTTGGAAATTCAGTGTGTGGGAAATTTTGGATCACTAATCTTTGAAGCAAGTCCTTATTTGATGGGAATGCCTTAGAAGACTTTGGAAATGGAGAGAATCAACTTAATGGTAGCATAGTTCAACGCTTCCTTTGCAAGAGCCTTTATTGTTATGGTTGAAGCTAGACATGTACCTGTAATTTTTCAGACTATTAACAACTTGCAGTAACAGATGAGAATTTGTAATCAGATTATTTAAGAAAAGACTACCTCAGATATTAATTACTTCTTGAATTTTTATGAAGTTATTTTACCTTAAAAACAATTCATTAGCAGAAGCTTTCAAATTAACAAAATACTATATATAATATGCTATTAATATATGTAATAAAATTTAAGATTAAATGTCTGTAGGAGAAAGGAAGTATTTTTAAGTATGTGCAAAAAAGTCTTTTTTCTAAATTACACATTTTAGACTTATTTTTGGAATATACTCCTCTGAAAGTCAGAATGAATACCACCTAAAACTTCTGATAATTTTCATTGTGATACCTTTCTTTTTTATTGATTTTTATTGAGCTTTACATTTTTCTCTGCTCCCCTTCCTGCCTCTACCATCCCTTTCAACCTTCCCCCCAAGGTCTCTATGCTCCCAATTTACTAAGGAGATCTTGTCTTTTTCTACTTCCCATGTAGATTAGATCTATGTATGTGATACCTTCCTTAAACAATTTAAATGTACCTATGCAACATGTCATGCTATATTTATTTTTTTGTGTTATGAGTCTTTTTTCTTTTAAGCTAAAGTCATAATTTTAATTATAAAACTTTTACTTATAAGAATTTTGCTATAATAGATACACCGAATAATAAGGCAAAATAATGATAATACATTGTGTAAAAATAACTTATATGATCTAATGTGGCATACACCTTTAACTCTAACACTTGGAGGCTGAGGCAGGAGGATCTCTGAGTTCAAGGCCTAGAAAGGGAGTTCCAGGACACTCAGGTCTACACAGAGAAATTCTGTCTTGAAAAACCAAAAGGAAAAAAAAATAACTTATATGGTACTCGGGAATGACTCAATTGGTAAAGAACTTGTTACATAAGCAAGAGGGTTGTATCTCAATCCCTAATTTACACATAAAAAGCCAGAGATGACAGTATAGGCTTAGACAACAGGATCCTTGTGGCCCACTAGTCAGGAACTTCAGCTCAATGGTGAGTGCAAGTTTTGGTAAGAGACCATGTCTCAAGAAATAGCACAGAGTGTGACCAGGGATGACATCACATACAACTTCTGATCTCCACACACATGCACCCCACACATATATGTATTCATGATCATATACACACATAGACCATATACAAAACATATGCTAGTTAGTGTTCTAGTAATACTAGTATCCTGTATCATTAGTAAATTAAATTATTGATAGTTTATGTGTGTATAAGATGAACAGACTAGATGGGGAGCTCCATTTTCATCACTGAGGCTGAGGAGTGTAGTCACACCTAAGGAGAGATTAGAAGACTTTGCAGTTGGCAATGGGAAAGAAAGACTGGAGAGAGAAGGAAATGGACTAAAGGAGGAAAGGAAGGGAGAAAAGGGGAAGATGAAATAAAATATTTTATTCAACTAAATCTAATATGTGACAGTTCTCCTAAAAAAAGAAAAATTCCCAGTGGCTCTACGAAGGCATAATGCCCCATTTTCCAACTGGATTTAACAATTGGATGTTTAGTTTGAAAGCAAATTCTGAAGACTTAGAAAGCAAAAACATGTCATTCCTACTATTGCTAGAACCAATGATTTATTCATTCACTATTCTTTACTACAGATGTTACCGGTGCAGGTAACAGGTAATTTCAAATACCAAAGAACAGTATGAAATGAAACTCAAAAGCATACTTTGTTGGCTTTATTTTAGCTCCCTTTAAAATACTTTAAATGTTATTGGTTGGTTTCTAAGTTAACACTATAGTCAAAATAAAATGCTACATTTATTAATTTATCACTTTACCCATATTCGTATTCTCTGCCTTAAAAGATAAGAAACATTATTTTATCTTGCTTTATTCTATTGGTAAGGCTAATTACACAAACTTTAATTTCCACAGTGTGATTAGCAATTAAAATTTGAAATTAATAAACTTCTTTTCTTAAAAGTTTGAATGATGTCTGTTATCTGTATACAGTGTGGGATGAGGAAGTCTACCATGCCCCCCGGAGGAAATAAAAACTGGCTCTGCCAGCCATTCTCATTGCCTTCACATACTCCACTGGCACTGGCTTCCTCTTTCTCCTCTGCGTCACAACGCTGCAACCTGTCAATATTTGCACTAGAACATCCTTGTTTCTCATCTTTAACTTGTTTAAAAAGAAATAATATGAAAGTACCCTCCACTTTTCATCAACCATATTCACAAATATCATTGCTGTTTTATGACTCCCATGTTCAAAATTCCCTCCCTTATGATGTATACTTTGATCTCTCTTCAATTCATTTGATGTGGCATGTCTTTGCCTAGCTGACCACCCAGTCCTCTGCTCTGTCTCTGCCCTTCCTGGCTCTTTCCTTCCATGCCTAGAACACTGTAACAGCTAATTTCAATTCATTATTTTTTTTCCTGTCACCTCCAGTTTGCTTTTGTGAACTCACAGCTGTTCAGTTCAAAGTGCATTTACGGAGTTACACAAATTAAAACAAACCTTATTCTAGGGAAAATGTTCAAAATATGATAAGTGGGTAGAGAATGATCGTAAATGTGATTAAACAGCATAATTTCAATCTTACATAAATAAATAGAATGCATACATGTTTATATCTGTATGTTAAGAAAATGGCAAACATATTATATTATGCATAAACCACATAAAGTTAGATTCTTGTGCGTTTTTATGTGATCCTCCTTTTGTGAAGCCAACCATGTTTTATAATGAAAAATAATAGAATGTAAAGCCATAGCTCAAATTAAAAACAGACTTAAAATATCTTAAAAGTCTGCCTGCATGAGAGTTTCTTTAGCTACGTTTCATCATAATTTCACCCACATGGATCTCTTAATAAAGTTTGAGAAATAAGTATAGAAACTTATTTTGAGCATGTGCACTGATATCATTTTCCTAAACATTTATAAAACACCATGATTTTTAATGTCACAGTACTAGTTTTTCAGAAAATATGACACAGTGAATAAAACAATTCCAAAGTAAATTTTAAACTTTGGCATCATCTCAAACAGTTACTATTGAGATTGAAATCTTTACTTTCTATTCAAACCACATTCATCTATGACTCAACTGTCCTAGCTCCAAACACATGACTATGAAGGACAGTGATATATTTCCAAACAGAAATATGTTATCAATATCAAGACTTTTTTCAAAAATTAAACCTCCAACTGTGTGCAAACAATACTAACAAAAATCATACTAATATACTTATGGGCATATTCAAGTCTCTCAGGTAAGCAGACTTTTGGGAATACCTGCTAAATCAGGTGTTTAAAAATTTTGAAGTTTAAAAATAACCTAGTTCTTTTCTCTTAAAGCTAATATAAGTCCAGCACAATAAACTTTTCTTTTACATGATTGTGATTATAAACAAGTAAATCAGAAAGTCATAGCATTAGTTTCAAGTAGATACATCAAGCTTAACTATGTGTAAGAATTTCTAAAATTAACTCCCAACTGTGAAAAGCAAAAGTTCAAATATTCCTTGTCTGCAATTGCAGAGCTTGCAATTAATATGGGAAAAGGACCTATAAAGTCTCTATTTTTGGTTTTCCAAGACATAATGAACACTATAATGGTATGTCAATGTAGAAAATTTTATTTTTGCCAAGTGGTGATGACACACACCTTTAAGCAGGCAGAAGCAGGTAAATCTCTATGAGTTTAAGGGCAGTCTGGCTTACAGAATTAATTCCAGGATAGGCTCCAAAACTGCACAGAGAAACCCTATCTCAAGAAAAAAAAAAAACAAAAAACATGTAACTACAGACATCAGTTTCACCTTTGTGTTAAAGTGAGAAGCTTGGTCAAGTAATCAGAAAAAGTACATCCATGTGTAGATGGAAGTTTCTGTTTAACCTGCTCCCACAGATGTTTAGTCCCAAAGAAACACGTAGAGGCTTATTTGAATATAAACTGTTCAGCCTATTAGCTCAGGCTTATTATTAACTAGCTCTGCAATTTAAATTAATCCATAATTCTTATCTATGTTTAGCCATGCGGCTTGATACCTTTTCTCAGTAAGGCACTCTCATCTTGCTTCCTCTGTGTCTGGCTAGTGACTGACTCTGCCTTTTTTCTTCCCAGAATTCTTTTAGTCTGATAACCCCATCTATACTTCCTGCCTGGCTACTGGCCAGTCACTATTTTCTTAAACTAATATGAATGACAAATCTTTACAGTGTACAAGAGCATTATCCCACAGCATTCATGACCAGCATATATAATAGGAAAAAAATTATATACTCGTACTATAATGAGTCTAGAAATACTTTAAATAACTTTGGGCTTTATTCATGACCAAGAACACTACTTACACAGCAAAAAGCATTACTTTTGCATTTTTATATACACAAGTCATGGTCTGCATTCAATTTCCAATTAAATAAAAGTTGCAGACTTAGTAGGGAGTTTTTTTTTGGTATGAGCACACAATTCTAAAATGAAAAATAATAAGCCTTAAAAGAACTTCTGCCTCTTAGTAGTGTAAAAAAAAAAAAAAAGATTGTAGTATGAACTCTAGGCAAAACAAAACAAACAAAAAACTATTTTCCCAATAAATTATTACCAAAATGTTCACAGTCTCTACACTGTCTCACTAAGGGACATAAAAAGTGGGATATAAAAGTGACACAGAAGAAAAATGTCATAAGAAATACATTAAAATAGATCCTTTGCTTAGTATGGGAAGGATCTGCACCCTTGAGTGATTCTCCTTTCCCACCTTTTATTTACATCATAAAATGGCAATTATCCAAGTCACTAAAAGTGACAGATCTGTAGATGTTGCTGCCAAACTTAAAAAAAGTTTCATGATTAAAAAACAGCAATGTTCTGTTTAAGGCAGTTTCAGGGAGATGCAAATAGTTGAGCATCATATGTAACACCATGATAGAATTTTGGAAGAGGCTCAACTGCCGGAGCCGAAAACATGATGATTAAAGATATACATTACTTCCTTAAAAAAAAAAAAAAAAAAAAAACAGCAATGTATAAGAAAACTTATTTTCAAAATCTTCTCTCAAATCTTAACAAATTAAATCAGAAGTTTAAAACTTAACAAATAATGTTTAAATACTTTTGTACTTTATTAAGTCTCCTTAACTCACCATGGAAAAACATATCTTCCCTGAAGTATAAATGTATAAAGAAATTAATTAAATAAATAAAATAGTTTGGCATTGCCATGCATTTTTACATGGAAACAAATGAGTTTAACTCATTGAAAAAAATCATGAATATATATATACATATGTGTGTATGTGTGTGTGTGTGTATATATATATGCTTAAAGGTCAAGTTTATTTTTTTTTTATTTTTCCATTCAATTATTTACACTTCCTTTCCTCCTCCCAATCCCCTCCTGCTCTGCCACACTTCCTCCTTCCTCTCCCACCCTGCTTGAGAGAGGGCAGGGAACCCTGCCCTGTGTGAAGTCCAAGGCCCTCCCCCCTACATCCAGGCCTAGGGAGCTGTGCATCCATATAGACTAGGGTCCCAAAAAGCCAGAACATGCCGTAAAAGCAAGTCCCAGTGCCTTTATCAATTTTAAGATAGTATCTGACATTATTTTAAACAACTATTCAGCAGAAATATCTATCTGCTACATGTTCTATCTTTCAATACAATTGAGCTACATAATTAGTGCCCTGAAAATATTTCCGGGAATAAATTAAGAAAATTAGCAATGTTTTTATTTTAAAAATATCAGAAATAACTTTGAACTTTAAGGCTTTTTAAGACACACTTGTTAGCAACAACAAAAATGTCAAAACTAGAATTCATTTTCGCATCAACAAAAGGTGAGAATACTACTGTTTCTCATATTCAAAAAGAAATCTGTTTTTGTTTGTTATTTATTTTTTTTTAACTTGTATCAGATCTCACCATATGAAATTTTTTTGTCTTCGACTTTTTTTTTGGCTGTGTTTTTATCGTCACTTTAAAATAACTGGACGGTGAACCTGGCATCCTAGTGAACTTCATGAGTCCTGCAAAGCCCAGTAAATATGCGGTCAGCACGCCACTCCCCTTGTCAACAGGGAACGGAGGTATTACTGTTACTATCTTAAATGTCTCTTCCTTTAGGCTGAAGGGGGAATCTAGTTGTGATTTCGACAGTTACCAAATTACCAAAACTAGCGTAGCAACTCTTAATGAGCAAAACCATTAATGATCTTCCAACTGGAGCCCCTGTTCACATACCTCACCTTGTTAGCACAGAATGAGGTGTTCAATCAAGAGACTGGGAATTGGAAGTAGCAGCGCACAGTTTTGAGTGGTGATTACAAGGGCGAGAGGGCGCGTGCCAACGTAACAGTCTTCTACCCCGCAGGAAGCTGAGCAACCTTCCCGTCTACATTTGTAAATCAGGGCTGATGATTCCAGCAGTCACCGGCAAGGAACATAGGAAACAATTATTTGCCCCATTCTTCCACTGCTTTAATTTGCTCTTAAAATGAGCAAGACGATCCCCAGAGTCATTGGCGTTTTGTCTTTAGAAATTTACAGCCACTCTAGGATTTTTTCTGGCATTGAAAGGCAAGCAAAAGCCTCAGTGGATAATTTAAACGAGAATTATTTCCTTTTCACAAGAGACTTGATTCTTCAGATTTATTGACTTAAAATAAATAAAATATTCTCTGGGAGTTGTTTTGATATATTTACGCTGTGAAGTTTTAAAGCATAAAACATATTTGTTTAATATTTTTGTGTTTTTTTTTTCATTTATAATACTGTGACTTAGGCAATCTAGTTATCTAAGTTAATCTAGTCAGTTAATCTAGTTAGTTAAAAAACAAGTTATTTTAATCTGCTTTTGGGTCACTGAAAGTTTACAAATAATTTACAAAAAGACTTGCTTCAGGCTACCTATTTAAGTTCCTTCAAAGAATAACAGTGGCATAGCCTCAAGCATGTTTAAGAGAATATATTTAAGAAAAATTTTATTTTTAAAATATGCATCACTTATCTTAAAGGAAAAAGCTACCAGAAACAGAAAACTAAACCTTTTAGTACCAGTATTCTGGATTGATTTTATTAATATTAAGCATATATTTTTAACCAAATAGATTACTAAAATTAATTGAAATTTATGATCTATAAAGCATTTCTAGTTAGAAAAAAAGAGACACAAATATATATTAAATTTTTCTTCTGTGTTATAAAATCTACTATAATTTGTAGATGGCCTATGATATTTCATCTCAATTTGTTAAGGGTAACGTATGTATTCCGTTAAGGGAGATATGCAAATTAATAACAGGTAGCAGAGTCAACATGTAAGATGACTGATTATACGTTTAGGTCTATATAATTTCAGAAACTGTTTTATTATTATTTAATCTGAAAAGGAATTTTCAAAAAAACACTAAATACCAGCTAATTTTTATTTCAAGCAAATACATTAAACACAGTGTCTGTAAGTCTATTATTTTCTTCATTAGATGCTCAAACTAGTAGCTTTTGTTTTTAAGACTTTGATCTGTTCCTGAACTTGAAAATGCTATAGGGTACTGTGTTCATCTAAGCCAGAAAAGATAATGATATTATTGCAATTAATTGAAACTGACTTCTGAAAATCCACTTGGATAATATGATTAAATTTACCTTGGAACAGATTTACAGATTTGCTAGGGAGCCTTAGTTTTTGTTTTGGCTTTTTTTTTTTTTTTTTGACTGCTGTTCCTGTGAGTTTATTTTCTGAATGGTGTGCTATTGGGTTTCCTGTACTAAATTAACAGTTGAAAATACAGCAAACTCATATGAGAAATCACCTGCAATGTTATATATTACAAACACATCCTTATCCCAACCCTACAGTGATCCCTGCTGGGTGGTGCTCCTTTTCAAACAGAAGAACCTACTTCATCATAAGCTGTCCAAATGTAGAGGGCGCTGCTGCTCATGGATTTTGAAAGTACCTAAAAAAACAAACAGATTCACCAATTAATTTAATTTTTGCTTTTCAAAACCTGCCTGTAAATTCTAATGTCATTGTCAATGTGTAAAGTCTGGATGTAAATTGAAAGTAACTGAAAAATACTTATGTAGTACAGTATTAAAGTTCTATATGTCAACATGCAAATATGTATTTTTTAATTATCTCTGACTTCTAGTTATCTATGGATTATTTGGATGTTCCAATAACTAGATTTAATTTTAATTTTCTGTCACTATAGTTATGCAAAAGAATAATAGCCTGGTGCCCTGGTTGCAGGCTGAAAATTTAAGAATGCCGTTTTTTTCACATAAGGTAAGAACAAGTATGACTTCTGGGTGGAGATTATGTGTTTTCAGTACCATGCTACAATGTTCTGGGTGTTTGAAATTTTACAAAGGGAAGATTGAGGAACAGGTTCTAACCAATGGTTGCCTGTATTAGGTATTTTTCTAAGCAAGCGTACATTTTTAAACATGCTAGTTAATGCACTCCTAACGTAAAAAAGTTTTCTCTTATCATGTAATAAATACACAATTTCTTTAATTACTTGAAGCTAAGCAGAAGAAATTAATTCTAATGATACACACACACATATATATATACTTCTGCCTTAAAATGCTTCAAAATAATTTTTGATATTTCTAATATTTTCATGAGTATATTAAAATTATATGGCTTTAAGAATTTTTCCTTTGATATGAGTGCTATGAATAATTTCCAAGAAAACAAAACTAAAACAAATTTAAAGCAAATCTTATAAATATAAATTTTGATAAGATATTGGTATAAGTCAAACTTGAAAGTCTTAGGTTCTAGGTGCAGTACTATATCCAATCTGAATTCATGCTAAGCAAAACTAACCAGCACCTGGTCAGCAATGGCCAAAACTGAGTGGCATCTCCAGACTTAAAATGTATTTGCTGAGAAAACAGATGAGAAACTAAAATGTGATGGATTGTGTTTTAGTGTAGTTTGCATTGTGTCTCTTCCACTTAATTTCATATTCACAAGGCATTTTAATTTTTCTTGTTACACGTACATTTGGTACAGTGGAATACAGGGTAGCATTAACAAGTCAGTATCCTTTATAGTTAAAGCCACACAATCAGCTAGAATTTTTACACTTTTTTTTAAATTTCCTTTCTTAAATGCCATCGAAATTGCAGCAGCACTTCTCCCTCCTCATCTGATGGTGCGTTAAAGAGATGACGAATGTGCTCGCCTAGGATCTGTAAATAAGGAATCTATGCACAGCCGTGAAACTAAGTACAAGAAAAACATAAATATCGCTTCAGGAAAAGTTTTTAATGTAGCTCAGGCATAACTTTTCAACTCTTCCAGTTATTTGAACATCAAAATAAGCGTGGCAGAAAGTACAGGAGGAAAAGCAGCTCACGAAAACGGCCCCAATGGGCTTTTTTGAATAGGGGACCTGAAACTGCCTGTTTAGGCTGCATCTAATCTAGCACAAGTAGGCGTTGTCTGATTGTTATGATACCTGTCCACATTTAAGAAGTTTTCCACCTTAAAACAAGGAAAAGCAGTCGAGAAGGGAAACGGTCAGTGCACAACTGATTAACAGTTGCCTTTTATGATTGGCAAGTTCTTTGGGACCGAGATACCCCACAGACGGACTAACTAGGACACCCGATGAAGCTTGTCTTTGTGTCAGTTCACTGCCATCAAAACAAAGGCTCATATTACATGAAAATCTTGCTCAAATGAGCCATGATAGAGTGAATGACAATCTCGTAAGACCATGCAGCAGGGCCCTTCTTTGATCTGAAACACTTAATCTTTCTCCCACATAGCATGTTAGCGCACTTGGGAAATCCTCCCTGAGAAAGGCCCTAAAGCCGGAGCACGACATGGAGAAACACCAGGCAAAAGTTCTATGCTGGCCATGACTTCATTTGAATCGTTTTCCACTTTATTTAGGTGGATTTGATTGCTGGCTGTGTTTTGATTTTGGTTTGGGTTTTGGTTTTTAGTTTGCTTGTTTGTTTTGTCTTTTGATGTTCAAAGAAAGTTTACACCTCAGTTTTCCTTACTTCAAAATCTTAGCTTAAACAAAAATGTTTCCTCTGGTATAAATTTTAAATAAATATTGTCAAAAATTATGTTTTAAAAGGTTTCCAAAAACTATAACAACTGGAGAATGTTTGAAATGTCTTATTTATGTAGTTTTTTCCATTAATCATAATAGACTCAGACAAACAATAGCATCATATTATACTGAAACAAAACATGCAGGAAAGGAGATCGGCATAATGGGGGCCTGTGAGAAATGGGGGAGGAAGGAGAAGGGAAAGGAGAGAGAGGTGTTTGCTATTGTAAGAAAAGAATGATTTGGGGGTCTCCCTTTCAAAAGTGCTTTAACCCATCAAAATAACTCAGAGAAAAAATACAGATCAACTTCTGGATCACAGAAGGCCTTTTCTTTTGCTTTCTAATATTAAAACAAACTGGTTGGAGAGCCAAATATGTAAGGCCCATGTGCTTTAACGCAAGCTGAGTGAATCGTGCCAACTCAAAGATGGTAGGAAATATGCCTCCTTAGTCGTGCTCTGCTTTTGAAGTGTTGCCTAAAAATCAGGCCCAGGCTTCAAAGAGAGGGGGATTACAGTCTTCATCCAGCAATTAATATGGTTAGAACTCAGGACATCAGCATCTAACCACAACCCTGACTGGCAGACGCATAACAAGAATTCATACTCTTTCAAGACCTGAAGTAAATCATAAAAATAAATAAGCCACAAAATCTTGCTAAGGCTTGGCAGGAAGGAAAGCAGTAGACTTAACCTTCAACATCTAATAAGCGGCCTGATTTGACATCCAGACAAACAGTTCCAAAGAATCCCAGACTCTTATCATGTCCCCCAACATCTAACAAGTTTTCTACATCTGGATTATTTTGGTCTCCCATCAGCTTTTGAGAAAGCAATGCTGCTACTAAGGAATCTCTTCCTTTCACCTTCCAAAATAGAGCAGATGATCACTTAGATGTGGAGGGGTTCCTGTCAGAGTTCAAAGGTTCAAAAATGGTCAGCATACAAAAGCAATGAAAAACTCTGCATGATTTGCAGAAAGAGCCAAGCACATTAGACTCTGCGGTCAGCAGATAGGATGAAGGCAGGCTTCATTTCTCTGTCTCAGTTTCATCATAAGAATCTTCTGACTGGGAGTGCCAGGGTGCAATCGGTTAGCCTTACAGTTTTTACACAGAATCTCCTGACAAAAACCTGGCACGATGATTCTATCCTGCTACTGGGTGATTGCAGAACTGAAGTGTGTAAAACACCATTTCTATTCAGTACTTTGCTAGGTTAGATTTTAAATTTTCTTGTAATTTCAATTTTGTGTTTTGTTGAGATTGTTCTCCTGTTTCCCAGGTTGGCCTCAAACTGGCTGTTTGTTATGTAATCAAGGCTAACATTGAACTTCTGAGCCTCCCGATCCCTCTGCCTCAACCTCCGAAGGTTGAGATTACAGATAAGGTGGAGCTTGGATATTAAAGAATAAAGCATCAAGGAACAAGCTTTCAGAGCAAGGGCCTAGTTGTAATTAATATATCTATGTAATAAGTGTGTTTGGGCCTGAAGATGAAGATGTCCTGCTCTAGAGTTGGGAACTCTGAATGTAGGGACTGATCTCTTCATAGTTAAGTAGAACATCTTTTACTTCCATACAGAGAAACAGGAGGTCCCCTCAAATCACACACAATTGTTGCTCTACTTTTTTTCTTATTCTTTTTTTTTCCTGCCTTGAAGGGAAGCACCATGTGTAAAGTATTTACAGAAAAATACCAGGGCATCCTGACAACCTAAGCAATGCATTTCATTAATAAACAATGCTTATGGCTCAGCACAGCATTTGTGGAAGATGTTTGAGGAGCAATTGCTGTAAACTCTAAATATTTTTTAAAAATTAATATGCAATAGCCTCTTTGCTATCAGATACATATTTACCCCTCATTCTTACACATAAATATAGAAGTGAGATCATAAAGAGGCTTCATTTTCTATATTCTCCTTGCTTTTATTTTCTTTGGTATTTTCTTGCCTTTAGCACTCCTGATAAAGACCCTGATAATATGTTTTAGCTCCACAGAAAGTTGGGTGGAAGAACAAAGAACAGTTGACGGGTTAAATATCTAAAAGGAGGCAAAGTCATACTGGTAATGAGGCTGTTGGAAATGGGGGTGGTGTTTATACAAACTTAAGAAGAATCCGTCATCCCCTTTCATTTTTTGCCATCGTTCTGTTGAAGCTTCATGATTCCCAGACCCTAGTTCAAAAGCCAGGGAGCCAGCCAGTGCTATTTTGCCACTTAACGACAACGTCCTTAGTGGTAGAGGAGTTTGTCCAAGGGGAAATAAAGGTTTCAAGAAGCAAGGAAACAAAAATTTTCAACCATTAAAAAAGGAACACTTGCTTTTTAATTTTGCATCTGATATTTTAAAATAAATTCCTCTGATAGTACACTATCATTACCGGCCAAGCATGGGGCTTGGCACTGTCTACTAAGGCACATCTACCATGGTCTACCCTCCTATGTATTTAGTTGCCAGCAGGCATATTTGTTAGGTACAAATTATTCAAACCCGGTTTCAAAAGATCCATAACCTATTTAGAGTTTAATGTTACTAGATCCACCCACAACCGCTAGCCTATTACCAACCCACTTATATAAATACATAGATTTGCACTTACAGGGTCATTGAAGGGCACTAATGAATATGTTATTTATACAAAGGTACATGTTCACTAAATAGAATCTATTTAAATATATTTTTACGAAAATGTATTGTAAGGTAAAGTTTTCCTTTTTTTATAGGAAATCAGCATTTTCTATAACAAAATGTACTAAAGAGTATAATACTATTTTAAGGTGATAACAAAAGAATGCATGCTTACTGATTTTTGTAAATCTAAAATATTTATAATGCTCTCAATCCTTACTGGCTAATATGCTATTTTTATCTAGTAAATTTGTTAATTGGTCTTTTCATTTGTAATTTTTTAATTTATTTTTTAATGAATAATACACTTATATAGACTTACCAAACAAAATAAAGAATAAAATATAAATAAGCAAACTGTTTCAATTTTTGCTTTCTGTTTAGTGTCCCAAGCTCTTCAAGTGAGCCATCCTTTTTCTTATTGATGTACCTTTCATTGTGTTTTTATGCATAAATAAGAAACATAATTGACAACTACAGTCTTTTATTCTTTCTATCTGATATGTTCTATGAGATTCTTTCTCAAACTTCCTAATGTAGTGACCCTTTAATATAGTTCCTCTTGTTGTTACCAACCATAAAAATTATTTTCCTGCTACTTCTTAACTGTAATTATGCTACTGATATGAATGACAATGTACATTTCTAATACACAGGATAAACAATCCTCTGCAATGAGGCTAGACTCTCAGAAAGCTAAGAAATGGGGTGGATCCAGCCATCAAAGCAGTGGCTTTAATCCTAGCCATATTGCTTAGCAAATTAAAGACTCATGCAGTCAAAAAAAGAAAGATATACAGTAAAGATAGATTAAGATGAAGAAAACCTCTAAATGGTTTACAGTGTGTTTAAAAATATATGTAGGCTTGGGAGAGAAAAGAAAAAGGATAAAGTTCTTAAAAGAAAAAAGAAAAAAATGAGAGTAGTTGGGTGTAGTGTCATACACCTTTAATCCCTACACTTGAGAGGCATAGGCAGGTAGATCTCTATGAGTTCAGGGACAACCTGGTATACAGAGTGAGTGCCAGGACAGCCAAAGATACACAGACAAGCCTTCTCTCAAAAAGCTAAAAATTAAAAGTAAAAATAAAAGAAATAGAATTTAAAATAAAGCCATGTAAAGATGGAAAACACACAGAGAATCTGGATATGTATGTTATTATGTTCTCTTTGAATTGTTTGAATGCTGAGGAAGGAGCAACAGCTGCTAAAAGATATTTGATTATAAATGTTGCTGGATCGATCCAACATACATATTGTGAAAATTCTTTGACTCCAAAATTTAAATCAAAAGATATGTTACTTTTGAGAAGCGGTTTTGTTTTTGTTTCCACAGGAAATGAGAGGCTGTGGATTCATTCTGGGCTAAGAAAAATCATGTTTGATCAAGGAAGACGCCCTGAGAAATCTCTGATAGGAGTGGATGACCCATATGACCCAACATTTCAGAAGACCTCTATTGGAGTTTCCTCCCAGTTTTATATCCAGAACAGTTTCAAGACTTCTGGCTGAGATGATCAAGCCTCACAGAATTTTCCAGTCAGGATTTGGCCATAATTCGAAATTTTCTTTATGTCCCTGTAAGATTATCAGCACCTCCAGTCATCAGGCTGTAGCCTGAAAAATTATGCCCACATTCCCAAAAATAGATTATGGATATTTATCTTTGTTTAGAGTATTGGTTACAATATGTTATGAATAATGGTCTGAACAAAAAGCTAAAGAGGATATTAGATTTAGAGTTCTTTTCGTTTTTTTAAAGGGGGGAGTGATGTGGTGTAAAGGCGTAAACGAATGCAGACAGATTGTAAATATATATATATATATATATATATATATATATATATATATATA
>NW_004949110.1:1699850-1702056 GCF_000317375.1 Microtus ochrogaster
ATATACAGCTTTAATAGACTTACAGAACCACCGTTCCAGCAGAGACCAGGAAAGCAGAACCAGCGGCTGGGAGCAAGCTTGCCAAATTTATATGCAAACATTAGCCCGAGGCGAACACACCCCCTAAGGGACGGGACTTATCCCTACAATGTGGGACAATGGTTTTACCATGTAAAGATTTGTTTCTTTGACTTGTTTAATAAAATGATGATTGTCCAGTAGCTAGGCAGTAAGTATAGGCAGGGCAACCAGGCAGGATGTAGAGGCAGAGCAATGAGAACAGGAGAATTCTGGAAAGAGGAAAGTTTCAGTCTTCCATCATTACCCAGCCAAAGAGGAAGCAAGATGTGAATCTCTTGATGACAAAGGTACCAAGTCACATGGCTAACACAGAAAATTATGGATTAAGATGTAGGATGTAAGAGTTAATAAGCCTGAGCTACTAGGTCAACAAGTTATAATTAATGTAGACTTCAGTGTGTTTCTTTGGGACTTAATGACTGCAAGACTGGGCAGGACAAAAGTCTTGGTTTGAGAAACATTTCAGAGGATCTCTGTTGGAGTTTCCTCTGAGTTCTGCATTCAGAATAGTTTCAAGACTGCTGGCTGAGATGATGAAGCCTCAAAGAATAATTCATTCAGGACTTGACCATAATTCAAAATTCTCTTAAGGTCCCCATAAGATTATCAGTGCACCCAATCAGCAGGAAGTAGCCTGGAAAACTATGCCCACATTCCAAAAAATGGATTGTGGATGTTTGCCTTTGTTTAGAATGTTGGTTACAAGTTGTTATGAATAATGGTCAGGAGAAAAGCTAAACAAAGGCTATTAGATTCAGAGTTCTTGCTATTATAAAAGGGAGAGGGAAGTGCTGTGGGACTTTTTATCCTGTCACTTGTATTATTTTTAATAAATGCTAAGTTGGCCACTAGCCAGGCAGGAAGTAAAGGTGGGTCACTGAAAATAGGAGAATTCTGGGAAGAAGAAAGATGCATTCTGCAGTCATCACCCAGACATAGAGGATGCAGATGAGAATGCCTTGCTGATAAAAGATACCAAATCCCATGGCTAACACAGACAAAAACTATAGGTTAATATGTAAGAATTAATTAATAAGAAGCCTGAGCTAATAGACCAACTAGTTTACGGTAATTTGTAGATCTCTGTGTATTTCTTTTGGCCTGAACAAGTAAGGAACCTGGTGGGAGAGAAACCTCTGTCAACACTTTCCCTTTCTTGACAAAATTTTAATTAATATGGAGGGGGTCAAAAAACTTTAATTAATATATAAAAGACTTTTGTTCACTAGCTATCCTAATAATAAAAGGCTTATTTATATGTTAAATGTATTTAGACACTGCAAATATATAGTTTTTTTAGAATGCTGTTCTCTGAGGTTTCTGTCCTGCCCAGGTCCCACAGTCATTAAGTCCCAAAGAAATCACACAGAGGTCTACATTAGTTATAAAAGAATTGGCCTAGTAGTCCATATGTCTTATTAACTCTTATTGCTTTTATTGTCTATGTTAGCCATGTGGCTTTGTACCTTTTTCAGCGAGGGAGTCACATCTTGCTTGCTCTGAGGCCGAGTCACAACTCCAAACTGAGACTTCCTTCTTCCCCAAATTCTCGTTGTCCTGCCTCTACTTCCTGTGCCCCACCTATACTTCCTGCCTGGCTACTGGCCATTCAGCATTTAATTAAAATATAATTGAAAAGGTACAGACCATTGACCCCCAGCATAATGGCTTTCTTTTTGTAACACAGGCCTTGAATTCAATCAGAAAGTCATTGACTCTCTGGCAGGAATATTATTATTGCATAAGTTGTCCTATCTGTCCTAGCAGGTAGGTCCTGTAGTTAGTTTATAGAAGTTAAACCCAGGCATGGTCATTGGTACACATCAGCTACATGGCAGCTTCCAGGTCTGTTTATTAGCATTTTTTCTTATGATCAATGTAATTACATGTAAATCTTTTCCTAGATGATTCATTATGGGGCTAGCCTGTCATATACAGTGGTGAACAACAAAAGTTCTTACCTGTGAATGCGAACTTGTGCAACCACTTTGGAAATCAGTGTGGCGGTTTCTCAGGAAATTCGGGATCAACCTACACCTGGACTCAGCAATATCACTCTTGGTAATATACCCAAGAGATGCCCTATCATATGACAAAAGCATTTGTTCAACTATGTTCATAGCAG
>NW_004949110.1:1703007-1718461 GCF_000317375.1 Microtus ochrogaster
AGGACCTTGGACTTTCCACAGGGCAGGGAACCCTGACTGCTCTATGGACTGGAGAGGGATGGGGAGAGGAGTGAGGGAAGGGGGAGAAGGGTGGGAGGAGGGGGAGGGAAATGGGAGGCTGGGGGGAGGCGGAAACTTTTCTTTTTCTCAATAAAAAATTAAAAAAAAATCTCAAAAAAAAATCTCAAAAAAAAAAAAAGTTCTTACCTTAAGTCATGCACAAAGCAAGCACACCTCAGGCTGTCCTCTGAGATAAAATTTGCAGGTAAATAGGTGGACATTAGAAAAGAATACACTCAGGGAACTCAGACCCAGAAAGACACATGTGGCATATTCTCTTTCATATATGACTCCTAGGTCCAAATCCTCATATAACACAACATGGAGTAACTGCAGAACCCAGGGAAGAAAAAAGAATTAGGGGACTGAAAAGCATCAGTGTTAATATGCACTAGCAATATAGCTAACACTCCCAAGTTGGTCTATCTCTTTTCCTTAAATTACTATAAAGCTCCAAAAGAAAAAGAACAGCAGTCAGCATGGTTTTTATTTCAAAATAATAAATAGTACATTAAAGACTTGAGATGTGATTTAAAAGCTGCATCTAATGTTTTTCTTTATACTCAAAATTTGATATTTACAGATAATCCTTTTTGTTTGTTAAAATCAAATATTACCATTAAAAAGTGTTCTGATCCTTTTTAAGTTTAATGCTTATTTTGCAGTATTTGAAACAGAAAAAACTAAAGACCACAGACTCTAGAATATATATGTGTGAGTATATACAGATGTATATTTGTCATGTATCAGGCTTAGAGAAAAATCAATATTTTCTCTACATTTCTATACCATATTATTTTAAAACATGGGCATTTTTGTCATATAAAGAATTACATATATTGACTGCATACATGTCCAAAAAACATAAAAAGAACAAAATTTCTAAAGACATTTTCATTATTTTGCAGTCATCAGAGAGTTACTTAAATATTAACATTATGTTACACTTATTGTAATGAAATTTTTTACAAAAGTAAATATTAAATCTAATTATCCAACTTTGAGATTTTAATAAAACATTACTTTGTAAACTGGATACATAGAAAACACCCATACATACAACAAATAAATACCAGGTTCTTAATAAGTCTCTAACAAAAAGGAATAGTGGATCTTTATATTTCAAATGTCTTCATGATAAATTTTATTTTCACAGTAGGAAATTCCAGTGCTTACAAACAGTAACATTCAACATCTGGATGGAACAACTGTCATAAAGTCTCTGCTAGAGAACTATACCTCACATTTAAATAGTGATTAAATTGCTAAAAAAAATATTTTGTTAGATTCTCAGAAAATTCCTAAACCGATCTCTGTCTGCTACGCATATTTAAAATGCAAACCTAAAGATTTTTTTTCAAAAAAGATTAAAACACTGACCATATATGTCCCATTTTTCCACAGTGGCTAATCCCCAGTTTCTATATTCTTCCAAAAAAATGTATACTTTTTTCCTTAATGCACATGTCCTTCTTTTCTGCTTCCCTCATTTTGAGGGGTGGTTATTTAAATTTAAGTGTATTAAAATTACAATTTCTTATTTAATTTTTTGTCTATGTATTTTTTCATTCCTTTCCTGTCAGTGTGGAGACCTCAGGCATGCCTGTCAGATGGGCTACCACTGAACTAAACTCTTCAGCCAAATTTTAAGATGCATTACTTCAATCATGCTAGTCACATTTCAAATGCTCTACAGCCATATTCTCTAGTGGTTATCAAATTGAACTGCTCAGCCATGAACCCTTTCTCTCATTACATGAAGCTATTGGTACTGTGGTCTGGAAAGAGAAAGATAATAAAATACTCTAAGTATGTTACTCTTCGTATGTCATATGATCGTGTCAATTATTTTTCTACCATGTTTCTGTTTTTGTATCTTATAAAGTGAGAAAAATAATTATATCAACTGTATGAGTTATAGTCTATAAAGAGGATGTTTATATAAATTGACTTAAATAAATATAAACATAGGTAAGAAAAGTAGGTCTAGGGATAGACAAATAACAATAAGATTATATTCATTTCGTCCTATTCATAACAAACATTGCAACTTACCCTAGGCAATATTTTTAAATTTTATTTTGACCAGTTCTAATAGACCGTTTGCTCCTTGAGTCCTTCTGAGTATTGACTCAAATGTGTGCTCCCACTGCACCATCGACAACTTTAAAAGAAGATCTTTCTAGGGAATACTTAGAAATGCAAATACTCCCATTTCACCATAGACCTACTTCAAAACAAGATATTTGTAGCAATACATATAAATGCAGAATCCAGACCTTCAGATTTCAAGCACCAAGCAAAGGTCTTGGGCACAAAATGAATAATCCATTAAATTGTCTAATTATATTAAATTTGGTTATAAACACTGATGAATCATGTTTATGTGTGTATGTGTGTGTGCATATGTGTATAAGAGAATCCTCACATGCTTCCAGTTATATTCACATTTACAATTGTCACACACATTCAGAGGGTCTAGGTCAGTTGAATGCAGGCTTCCTAACTGTCCAGCATCTATGCTTTCAGGTGAATTAGGCTGACTGTCTCTGTGTCCTACAAGCCACAATATTATACAGTAATTGCTCAGCCATCTTTTCATGAGCGACCTATCAGAACCAAGGATCTGGAAAAAGCTAAACCAAAAGGCCAGGGTTTTTGGTGTTATTGCTTTGTGAATAAAGTGGCTGAGCTTTGCTGTAGCTGGACTCCCTTTCTGTTACATATTTGGGAATTAATTCCCTAGTTCAGAACAGTTCCCCACTGCCAGGTCTCCATTCCTCTTCCCTAGGTAACGACAGAGACCTGCCTTCTTGTAATTATCTTTATCATCAGGCATTTGGTCAGAGTTTAGGGTCCAGGCAGAGAGCATCCCATTTAAGATATTCACAGATCTTCAAGGACATAGAATTACCACCTGCCCAAGCTGCTGCCCTGCTTTTACCCAACAATACCCAAGATCAGAACAATTGACAGCAGAATTGCCTGGAACTGATAAGTTAGAGGCCTGAGTCTCTTCTTTGCTTAGAGCAGTAAGTTTAACTCCAGACCTAGGCCAACAGAAACTGCAGTGTCTGGTGCATGTGCTATCTGATGAGGAGTCATCAGCTTCTCCTAGGTTGCTTAGTTACCTCACAGCCTCTATGCATACTGGGAGAAAAGAAGTGGTGTGCTGATTTAAACAATCTGTGCCCTATTCATAATTTTACTGAAAATAAACTCCTTAGCTCCTTACTAACCACATAACAATGAACCATAACACACTAACCTTACCCTCTAGAATTCCCTGATGATTTCATTCCCTTTCTTCACTAACACTTTCTCCATTAAGGAGTGCACTGGACGTGTTCTCTCTCTCTCTCTCTCTCTCTCTCTCTCTCTCTCTCTCTCTCTCTCTCTCTGTGTGTGTGTTTGTGAAAACTCTTATCTGATTTTCTATGGCAAAAGAATCTGGTCATAGAACCTGCTAGAGCTGGGGAATTGCTTGTTTTAAGGGTATATATGAATATATGACTGGTAGTATTTTGTTTTTTATTTATTTATTTATTAAAGATTTCTGTCTCTTCTCTGCCACCGCCTCCCATTTCCCACCCCCTCCCCCAATCAAGTCTTCCTCCCTCGTCAGCCCAAAGAGCAATCAGGGTTCCCTGCCCTGTGGGAAGTCCAAGGACCACCCACCTCCATCCAGGTCTAGTAAGGTGAGCATCCAAACTGCCTAGGCTCCCACAAAGCCAGTATGTGCAGTAGGATCAAAAACCCATTGCCATTGTTCTTGAGTTCTCAGTAGTCCTCATTGTCCGCTATGTTCAGCGAGTCCGGTTTTATCCCGGGCTTTTTCAGACCCAGGCCAGCTGGCCTTGGTGAGTTCCCGATGCAAATGGATGGAAATAGAAAACACTATCCTGAGTGAGGTAAGCCAGACCCAAAAAGAGGAACATGGGATGTACTCACTCATATTTGGTTTCTAGCCATAAATAAAGGACATTGAGCCGACAATTAGTGATCCTAGAGAAGCTAAATAAGAAGGAGAACCCAAAGAAAAACATATAGGTATCCTCCTGAACATTAACCTTCATCAGGGGATGAAAGGAGACCGAGACAGAGACCCACATTGGAGCACCGGACAGAAATCTCAAGGTCCAAATCAAGAGCAGAAGGAGAGAGAGCACTAGCAAGGAACTCAGGACCGCGAGGAGTGCACCCACACACTGAGACAATGGGGATGTTCTATCGGGACTGGTAGTATTTTGTAATGAGGAGGACAAGGAAGAACAATGTAGAACTAAGTTGTGAGTAGATTCCTTACCCCTCAAATCCTTACCTTCAGATTTCTAGCTCCCCTTTAGCTATCTGTGGCATCTTTAATTGAACCCTGAAAGGGAGTCTAAAGGCAAAAACCTTTAAGGCTCACTAAATCTGTGGGTTCCCCCATCATGACTCTCCTGGGTTGTACAATCTGTCCTCCCTTTCAGGGATAAGACTCTTAGAGATCAGCTGGCTCTTGGTAACCTGTACCCTGTGCTGAATTACCTCATGCCATCTCGACATAAGGGGAGGAGTGCAGTTCCATCTCAACTTGCTGTGACCTGGCATGTACAAGCACATGGGAGGCCTGTTTCTTTCTGATAAAGAGATAAAGAAATAGCGGATGGAGAGGAGGGTAGATAAGAAAGGGGAAGGGACAGGAGGAGAGGAGGGAGGGTATACTGGTTGATATGCAAAATAAATAAAAATGCTATTTAAATAAAAAAATTTAAAGTCATTTGAGAGATAAAAGAGAGGAATGAGGGATGAGTATGATCCAAATATGACATTATCACAGAATGAATAGAAAGATATTTTTAAAGTCATTAGGACAGGGTTCTGACTATAAAGTAAGGCTTGGGGTAAGATTTCCAGCCTTCTCAACTCGATATGCCAGACTTACTTGACTTTCTATTGGAGACTTTATCCTCTCTGAGGAGTGGATAGGAGGTGAAGGGAAGCTGCAGAAGAGGAGGGGAGGTAACTGTGCTTGGTATATAAAAGGAATAAAAGGGAGAAAAGATTTCCAGCCTTGGAACGAGTAATAAATTAGGTATGATTTTTTAAATGACAAAAAGATTTAGCATGCTGTACTCATTTTAGTGGGCTTGTATTACTTTTAATACATATGTAAGAGTCATGAAATTTTCCTCCCCTGAAAATATTGAAGTATGTAAATCTCACAATCTGGAGATTTTTGCTGGAAACCTTTAGCAACAACGCCATTAGAAGCAGGAAAACTAAGTGGTGCTTGCTTCTTCGGGAGCACATTTTCTCCTGAAGAGAGAAAAGCCATTTGGTTCGGCATTCTCTTGGACATAAATCAGCCTGACATTTCCAAAGAGAAACGTGGAAGTGCATCTGAAGACTCGTACTTCTCTTATAGATGGTTAAATAAAAATAATTGTACTTCAAAAAGGAAACTGCTGTTCAATTATGAATACGTTTTTGCAAAAATACCTTGTCATTTTCTGCTTCTAAAAGTAAGGCATAAATTCAGATTTTCATGTGCTATTTCTGGATTTTGAAATGTTGCCAATTTTTAGAAACTAAAAACACTGTGTTGCCCAGAAAGTCCACAGCTGCTCATAGACTCAGGATTGCAAGAAAGCAGTTCGTGAGCCTGACTACAAGTACTTACACAACTGTATTCAAACAAATATTGATTTTAATTGGTTCTCTAATGTCAAAACTCAGGAATCAGGCTTGATGAGTTAGACTTGTATACAATTTTTTCCAAATTATGAATGTTAAAATAAAGAATAATATTGGAGTTCAGTTATAACTAACTTCAAAGATGAGATAAACTATCTAAAATGGTTAGAAAACTTATACACAAAAGTCATTTTGATACTTTTTTTCCTTGTGATATCTTAAATTCTAAGACATAATTTCTAGCTATCACATCTCCATAAGTGTTGCAGGTAATACTTATTTTAGTTTGGCCCATAATTTGTCCAAAAGATCCAGCTAAATGACTTTAATAAAGTAAACCAAGATCATTTAATGTGCCACAGAGAAAGTTTTATATAACTAAAGCACATAATAATGGTGTGATTATTCTGGATAAAATAATATCGCCTTTAGTGTTTATGAACTATTGGCAAGGCTCTCAGAGCACTCCCTCCACTTTATTCATAGAGCTGGTAAAATGCAGTAATTATTTCAGGGTATATTTGTCCAAAGGATTTTCAAACTCCAACCATGGTTCTTGTGCCCAGATATTTTTAAGCTCTTTTGACTTCACACATTGAAATTTATGGTGCATTTTCCAGTACTCCCTGCTGTGTCCCTCATCAGGTCCTGGCTGCCAAGTCACTAGGAAACAAGAAATGAATGTTGGAAAACCCTGTGGCTGTTCTGAACTAAAGAACTGCAAACATGACCAGAGTTCTCCACAAACCCTTTTAGACTGTCAAAAGAAAAAATGGCAACAAGCTGCAGCCACTCAATGAAGCAATATTTTCCTTATTATTTGCAAAGTCTTTTATTTAGCCTCATCAGTATCATGTTTGAAATGATTTTAAGACTGGGGCAATACTTGGGGTAGCCATCTGTTCTCTTGGATAAGCTGTCAGATGAGTAGAGTGTTTTGTAGTCAATATTTTCACATTGATCTAAAATATCAACAAAGTCAATATTAGTTCATGACTAGTATTAAATATTTTCATATTTTTACATCAAACAAAGTGTTCAGTGTTTTTCCAATAACTTATGTCTTTAAAGTCACCGGAATATGCAAATAGATTCTAATTGAATAAAGAAGACAAAGGCGGTCAGTGTCAGATGAATTTAGTATAGTAGAGTTCCCTCCATACTTGAACTTTTAAGAACACATCTTAACTTTGGAGATTCCTGACCATCCACAATTACAAGTCCCTTCTGGGCAATGATCTATCAAGTTCTGACTGTCTCAAACTGTGTGCACCAGATTCTACATCAATCACACTCACACTTGCTGCACTTCTAACGAGAAAGCCAAGAAACAATAATTTTCAATTAAGAAACTAGAAGAGTTGGAGTTTGATTTATGATTCAAGACTAATTATCGAATAGCTGGCCTAATGAAAATTAAGCTGCTGGTTACTGCGAAGATTTAACTTCATTTTCTTGAAGAGACACTGATATGATCCAGAACATAATTTACTGAAGTAGTATGATGTATTTTAAAAGTCATAGACATGTAAATGAGATAATTATCATTTTAAATGACAAGGATAATTATTTATATTATGATGAATTTTATATTCGGAGTGCATATACACCTGAAATAAAAGCTTATCTTTGCTTCTGATAATGATTTTCACTTCCTTCTTATGCTACTGGAAGATCTAAAAATATTTCACATAGTTTAAGAAGTTGATAATCCTTACATAAAAGAGAATTAATTGACAGCTTTAATTGTTGAGAATTATTTGATGTAATGTATTCAGAATGGATATATGAAAACTTTAAAAAACCACCTAAAATAT
This sequence comes from Microtus ochrogaster, assembly GCF_000317375.1. Classification (NCBI taxonomy): domain Eukaryota; kingdom Metazoa; phylum Chordata; class Mammalia; order Rodentia; family Cricetidae; genus Microtus; species Microtus ochrogaster. Next base: position 1,710,564 of record NW_004949110.1, read on the forward strand.
TATCAAGTGATTGTAACAGACCACATGTGTATGTTATATCAATTATGTCATTTTCTGTCATTGTTAAATATGGTGTTGTGAATTGCTAATGTCTAGGGTCATAAAAGCACAAGGATGAAGATTAATATTACCTTACTCTATAAAAGAAATGCTTTGCTGTTGAGGAGTATATGGTTCTATCTGCTAGATTTTCAGCTCCAACTCTCTCATCCTCCAGCCACCCTGATCTACCTCAGTTCCCTAACAATGCATTATTTCTTGGCCATTTCTTTGCTCCTCTACTCTACTAATTTCCAGAAAACTACAGCTCAGACTTCTACCCTCTTTTCTTCTATCCCAACACAAAATGTTCCATTCTCCAAGGGATCAGCAAAAACTTCCCTTCTTACTTCCACCACATTTGGAAAGAAAGTCTGCTTTCTGAGGTCTTGAGTTGTCTGCTCAATGCTTCTCAATCTTGCATATTACGAGACTTATAATTTTTAATTATTTAATTTAAATGTGAATGCTTTGTGTTTCCAGTTCACATATACTTTCATGCACCTTTCCAAAAGCAATTATAATTAATAAAAAGTGCTTGAAATTTCAATGTATTTCCTAAAGTATATAAATCGGAAATATATGGAGATAGAACTTGGGACACTAGAACCTTTAAATATTCCCAAGCTGACTAACATTTAACTACTTGTTCAGAAATACTGACTTGATGTTTTGGAAAGTTTTTCTTTTTGGCAGAGGGGTAATTACCATTGGAATAAAGCACTTATGAGCTAAGAACAAAAAAAGCAGAGCTAGTAGACAAATGAACACTTCCAAGACGTGTTATGCCTGCCTCTACTAAGTGACATACTTGCAACTTAGAACTATTGCTTGTTTGAGTTGAACACATATTCATAAGAATTCTACTTTCTAAGATATGGTCATCCTTTGGGTGTGAGCATTATTGTAGCATTTATTTTATAATTCTGAGTGTAGCTTTATAACTACAGTTCTATTTCCCCTTAACTATGTGCTTCTTGAGGCCCCCAAAGCTGGTTTAGCGGCTTCTTAACACATATAATTTGATATTGCTTGCCCAACACTGAGGCCACTGCTAAAAACAACAGGAGAAAGAAAATTCAGAGTAAGATAGCAAGACTAATTTTGTCATACTGCTTAAATACCAGCAAAAAATTGCAGAGTTTATTAATAGGAAAATGTTGGGTAAATTATTAATCATGCTATACAAACAACCTAAAATCAGTTCTAGAAATGACTTGTCTTTGGTAAAACTAGCCTTCATCTGTCCTCTATGCTACTACCAAATTTGTTTGCACAGACACTAATTAACAAGTTCCCACCCGCATGAAACAGCTTACCTACACCTTTCAAATCTTCTTGCACTCTACCCTCTGCCCAGGATTGTCTTTCGAAAGTGCAAACCTGTTTGAATCCCTATCTTATTTTGGAATCTTTCCCACAAGCATATTTCCTAAATTATTTCTATTCAAATTGATGCTTGCAGATGTGCTTGTCAGCTTTCCATCACTATAATGAAACACCTGAGGTAATTAACTTATAAACACACATTTTTAAGTAGTAGAACACTCAGTCAATAAAAACTTTTCCACATTTTTTTCTCTTATTACACTAGTGAGGAGTGCTACAAGATAGACTTTTTATTGTTGTTGTTTCAGTTTTAATAACACACGGAACTTTTGTAGAACAATATTTTTAAAAATCAGTTTGAGTTTTTTTTTTTTTAAGGAGTGAGGTTGTAGACCATGGTGTGAAGGTCACTTATAAACCAAAATTCAGCTTAGATCATGCTCTTAAACAACTACTTACACGCTATATGAGAATGGATAAAAGGAACTGATACTTCAGTAGGGAGCTGGATAGGGCAGTTTACCAAATCTTTTCCTATTAGCACCAAAGACGTACTCCAGAGCATCAAGTCCACATAGACAAGAATTTAAACAAGTATCCATTTCAAACATGACTTAATAAAAATCTGTTTTCATTAGCTACATTTCCAAATGCTTTGTCGAGTGGTAGTGTTGGTATTCTTCCATTTTCCTGTGTCCTAAGTAATTTTTTTCTCTTTATTAATCATTTACTTAAAATTGTTGATATGGACACAAATTTGGGATACATATACATCTGCTTGTGATATGAATTAGTTCTTACTCTATAAAATGATTAGAAAAAATCCATGAAATATGAGAAGAGTGTTTAGAAAGCAGTCACTATGGTTTGCTAGTGTAACAACCATTTCTAGACTTGCACTTGGTTGTTTCCTAACTTGTTATTGTCTGGAGTGTCTGTCCTTGCCCTACAATAGTACCAGTCTAACACGAACAATCTATTAACTTCCAGCCTCTGTCCGTGTCCTGTTTTTCATCAACTACTCTCAATGCTACTTCTTATGACCCCTAAATGAATGTGTTTTTTCACCCAGTTTCTTTCTCTTCTCACCAGAACTATAACGAAGAGCCAATTGACCTACCCACAGCCAGAATAACCTTGTAATAGAAAATATCATGATGATATCCATGCTCCGACTACTTTAGCAGTTATGTATTGATCTCTGAGTAAAAGCCAAATCTAAATGAGCCGGAGAAATCAATTGTCACCTCCAGTTTTATCATTTAATGATGATGAGGACTCAATTGTCACCTCCAGTTTCATCTTTTAGTGACTCTGAGTTTTTTGACCACATTTGTGTCACATCCTCAAATGCCGTGTGCTCTCTCAAAAACCCTCAATACTCTCCCCAATACTCTCAATACTATCCAGCCCTTCTGACCTTTAACTTTGCTAATATTAATCCATTCTTTACAAATAAGTCTTTCTTGTTGCTACATAATATCCAGCCTTCTAATTTTTCCACACTTGTAGAACAATACACACTTTCTTTAGCACTTAAATGAGCAATAATATCATATTTATTATTCATATGGTTAAATATTAATACTTAACTTCACAAGAGACTGTAGGATCTTACTAAAAAGTCTGTTTCTCATTCACTTTATATATCCTGAATCTAGTACAGGTGTTCCGTAAATAATCCTTGGTAGATGGCAAATTGGACCTAATGTCATTGTCAGTGGCGATGACAAGGACCACAGCAATTCTTGAGCTACTACAATGACGTATGAAACTCATTTGCTCTTAGTTTCTTCAGATTCGTGGAAATAATTAGTTTCGGCATCATGGTGACAGATCAATAATATTTACTTTTTAATGCATTTATTTCCACTCTCTGATCCTTTCTTCTCTTTAATTGTGTCTTCTTCCCTTCACATGCTCCACTGAATTCTTTATTTCTACCCCTTTAAAGAGTTTTAATTCCTTAAGACTCAAGATACCTTTTAGAATCTGGAAAACTGTAGTAATTCTCTCAAAGGGATAAGAATTATTTAACAATTTCTGTTATATATCTACCATCTGCTGATGATTTTTTTCTGTGATACACACCAGAGAACAACAGTAGATGGGAAACAGCACTTAAGAGTGAGATGAGCTAGCAACTCCCAGCCTGGTTTGGGCTTTTTTCCCTCCATTTCCTACTGATAACTTGACTTGGATATTATCTCATTCAGAAAAATGAGTCAATGAAACAGAAATTACTTTACAGCTATCTGTGGCTCAGACCACAGTCTCTGATCTGTTGGGATTTCTGATTATAATGGTGCTTTTACAAGTCGGCCTAATGGTACTTTTCAGGCAAGTGCTTAGTGTAGTTCGCTGGAAGATTGCAGAAGATCATGCACTGTATTCCTATTTGAAACAGATGGTAATATAAGATGAAAACTGTAATTAACTCACAAAGAAGTCAAAGCTAAACTACTCCGGCATCTTAATTCTTCAATAACTGGGCTGTACCTTTGCTGTGCCTTAGTCAGCCTAACCTGTGACAGAGGTAGCTGTGAAATTTCAGAGAAGAACCTCATTCTAGTACTGGATTTCCTCTAGTGATTGCTACAGAGCAGCAAATACTTAACTCACCCATTATAAATGGAGAAGGTCTCCAAAGTCATCCATAAAATCCAAGAGAATTCAAATAAGAAGTGGTAGTTTTGTGGTAAGAAAAACTACCTCATGGTGTATCAATCATAGGTGCAAGATGTGGATTCTAGATTAGCAAGAATTCTTCTGACACAAATGTGGGAAAAGGCATGGATCATACGGGACAAGCATTGTTAAGAATAGATGCAAAAGTCGAAAAACAAATTGCACAGCTAAAATGAACTGCTTGCTTTTTCAGGAGAAAATCTATATAATTCCAAATGTAGTTTAAGAGTTTACTTTGTGATCCAAGGCTTTAACTACTAAAATTTGAGTTGGATTTGGCTAATTAGTCCATGTACTCTAAGTCTTGAATGTTTGGGTTATTCCTGACTCTCAAAAATCCTTTCTACATTGAGAGGGAATCAAACTCTATGTTCTATTTTTAAATTCCAGTATGACAACGATTTGTAAGTAAAGGTAGAGTAGTATAAGAATTCCAAAGTAGATCAGAATGGAGTATTAAGAAGGGTTTATCTATTGGGGATAAACTCACAGTAAGGGTGGTGATCCACAGTCCTCTGCATGTATGGGACGGGGAACTGGAATTGAATTCAGCAGAAAAAGGGCCAGACACACTTTTCGCTTTTGGTCTGCACTTATAGTACATGAGACCATGCCCAAATTGGCTGACGGAGTTCCCACAACATAAGGCTTTTCCTTGTTATTCAGCACTGGAAAACTAATGTAAATTTGTGAAAACTACAAAGATTACAAAGGAGAGTGACTAAGATTCCAACAAAATCTAAGGTATTTAAATGCAACTTTTAAAATATACTTATTTTATTTCTACTGACATGTATGGGTATGTTCATGTGATTGCAGACATGCACAGAGACCAGAGGCTTCAGATCTCCTAGATGTGGAGTTACAGGCAGCTGTGAGCTGCCAGATGCAAGTCCTAGGTTCAAAACTCAGATCCTCTGGAAGAGTCAAAACTGTTCTTAATTGGTGACCCATGTCTCCAGTCCCTAAATACAAACATTTAATAAACCTGACATTTATAAGAAAATATATAGTATGACCTATTTTAATGATTTACATATACTAATTTGCTTTATGATGGTAAATTCATGAACTGTGACTATGAGATGGATTCTGATGTGACTATAAGCAACTGTGGAAAAGTTAAGCAACCTACTCAGTGCTGCTCAGTAGTATGACCAAAATTTAAACTTGGAACTTCTGGCTCTGGTTGTGAAGACTATTTAATTAGCTCTCTCTGGCTTTGGCTCTTACAGAGTTCTATTCATGCTAAAGAATTCATTGCTCACATTATAAACAGTTTAAGAACAATGATCAGCAAAAACCTGAATCTCTGCTAGTTCTACACACAAAAACTATCATAAGTTCAACAAATATTTATTGTGTACCTACTCATCTCAAAGTATGTGGCACTATATATGAAGCATGCAGGACTAAGTTAGAAAAGGATGCACAAAAGTTTGTCATCTAACAGTGCTTGACTTAAATAATTAAATATATTGAATATTACACAACACTACAAAACAAAATAAAGGAAATAATCAGTCCACAAATAAAGAAAAACCAAAAATGGTAATTCTGCCTCAATATAACAAAAAGAACATTTTTTAAAATGTCATAGGATGGCACATTATTTTATGTGCACATATCTCTCTATAGATAGATAGATAGATAAATGATAGATAGATAGATAGATAGATAGATAGATAGATAGATAGATAGATCGAAAAATAGATAGATAGATAGATGATAGATAGAAACAGGCAGGTAGGGAGTCCCAGAATCAACTCATGTGCCTCCCATAACAACCATTGGGTCCCTAAGACTGTGACAATTTGGAACCAGATCTCAAATCCCATTTAAGAGAACTTCTTCTGCCTGCTCCCATACCAAACATGTACCCACATTGCTGATTTAGGAATGGTTGGAGTCTGAACATGGAGTTCTAACAAGAACTCCAGATGGGGAATCTTAGAACCAGTTCTCTTATTTCCTGCTCTACTCTCAGACATCCCACCAACCACCAGGCACCTAAACCAAAGCCATGTGAATCTGAACGCTGAAGCCTACTTAGACATTCCCAGAACTTCCTGCTTCCCCCTGCTTAGTTATCAGCCCCCCCCCTCAAACCATACTCATCTTATGTTTGGATTCTAAAATTAGAGTTCCAACCAGAACATCAGTTTATATTTCAAAGCCAGAGTTTCAACCAGAAATTCGGGAATGAAGTCTTAGAGTCAGACCTCTAGTTGATCTTATTTTCTGCCACCTTCCCCATTGCTAATCCCTAAGATGTAGTGGAGTCAAATCCAGAACCCTAGCTAGAAACAAAGTCAGTCTCCTCCCTCCCTGTCTGCTTGCCTATAAGCCAGCCTGTCCACTGTGACAATCTGTGAACAGCCAGAATTTGAAACAAGAATAATTTCTAGGTTCAAGTCTCTTGCCAACCCTAAGGTGGCTCCCTTATCTAAGAATTGTGCTTCCGTGCTCCCCTATCCAACCTTACTTTATCCGAATCATCCTTTTCCCCCAAGTTCCCCCAATCCTCCCCTTCTCCCTTTTCTCTCCCCATTTCCCCTTACCCCCATCCCATCCCACCCCCAAGATCCCAATTCTCACCCCGGCAATTTTGTCTACATCCCATAGCCAAAAGGATAACTATATGTTTTTCCTTGGGTTCACCTTCTTACTTAGCTTCTTTAGGTTCGCCAATTGTAGACTCTGTGACCCTTATTTATGGCTAGAAACCAATTATGAGTGAGTACATCCCAGGAACCCAAGGCGATGTCCCCAGTTAGTTCCTTGGGCAGCTGAGGATAGGGAACCTGTAATGACCCTATCCTATAGCAATACTGACGAATATCTTGCATATCACCATAGAACCTTCATCTGGTGATGGATGGAGATAGAGACAGAGACCCACACTGGAGCACTGGACTGAGCTCTCAAGGTCCCAATGAGGAGCAGGAGGGAGAACCTGAGCAAAGAAGTCGGGACCACGAGGGGTGCACCCACCCACTGAGACAGTGGATCTGATCTACTGGGAGCTCACCAAGGCCAGCTGGACTGTGATAAAGCATGGGATAAAACCGGACTCTCTGAACATGGCGAACAATGAGGGCTGATGAGAAGCCAAGGACAATGGCAAGGGGTTTTGATCCTACTTAATTTGCTGGCTTTGTGGGCGCCTAGCCAATTTGGATGTTCACCTTCCAAGATATGGACGGAGGTGGGAGGACCTAAGACTTACCACAGGGCAGGGCACCCTGACTGCTCTTTGGACTGGAGAGGGAGAGGGAGAAGAGTGGGGGAGGGGAAAAGGGGTGGGAGGAGGGGGAGGGAAATGGGAGGCTGGGAGGAGGCAGAAACTTCTTTTTTTTTCCTTTTCTCAATAAAAAAAACTGAAAAAATAAATAAATACACTCACAATAATGCTGTGATTTATATAAAATTTTAAAAAAAGAATAATTTCTAACTGCATCCTAAATGCTTATCTTTATACATTACAGATCAGTATAGCCGTTATTATGCAGCAAAAATCTTTTTGAAACAGAGAATGTTACCGAAAGCATGTGATGAACTTTACAAACATACGGGCAAAACACTCATACACATAAAATGCATATTTAATTTATATTGTAGGATATATTATTGATTGTTTTGAGAATAAAACAATATGGTAGAAATTATTACTTTGTATAGAGTTTTCAAAATTGCCACTACTAGCAGTAGTTCCACAAATGAATTAGATTATAATTTAGGACATGTTTGTGAAAGCCACAAAGTTCATTTAGAGTGATTATTTAAAACTAAGTCTTATTTGACAAGAACTTTAAGTCTTTGAAGAAAGAAATTGAAGAGGA
>NW_004949110.1:1720606-1755478 GCF_000317375.1 Microtus ochrogaster
AATAAATAAATAAATTTAAGAAAAAAGAAAAAAAGTTAAAAAAATAAAACTAAGTGTTAAATACAGCCTTACTATATCGGAAACATTTGCAATGGGGCTCAAGGTTTTGAAAGTTTAACAAGATCTCAGTATCTGTCACACACCCTAAAGTTCAAAAACCACCAGAGAAAAAAATATTTTAAAAAAAGAAGAAGAAAACTTAAAGTCACGGGTAACATTGAGGTCTACAATTCGGTCGTTTGTATTAAATGGTAATTGATTTTCTTTACATTAAGACATAATATATTCAAACATGTTTTGAATGTCAATTGCTGTGCTTTAAAACATGTTGTAATAGATAAATATGGAGTCCTAAAAACAAGGAGAAGTTGGCATGGGAAGGTGAAGACACAGGGTATGGGACAAATCTGACACGTGGTGAAAAGAACTACAGGATTTCTGTAGTTCTGAAAGTCAACAATGGCTCACAGTACAAGCTGCGGTCTTAGAGTAGGGATGCGAACTGAACAAGTGTAAAGGATCATAGACACTAGGGAGCAATAGACGTTTGGAACTCAGGGTGGAGACAAGACATGATACAGCGTAAGGCCCACAAGCAAGGATGGAATTCCACAACTCATATCATGTACTTCAGAAGGAAGCATGAACTGACTGAGACTGAGGCTCACATACAGAGGGATTATTTCTACACCTCTTAATACAAGCTGCATATCCAGGCAAGAGGCCCAAGCTTACTCAGGACATGACGTAACTTTCAGAAAATGACAAGTCATAGAGTCACTGACTACATACCAAAGCTACAGGGGAAAATGGCACATCAAGCCTACTGTGACTTAGTTCTCTCTTGACCTTTTTGAATATCTCCACCTAAAGAAGAAAGAAGAGAATTTAAAATAGTAAGCAAAAAAAGAAAAAAGAAAACTCAAGAAATTAGCTTCAGATGCCATGAAGCACAAATAAAACTTCAATGACAAATGAAGGTAGCATGTCATCTCCAAAAATTATTAACCCTTTAGTAATGGCTCCCAATAAGAATGATTTAGAAAAACATCAGACAAAGAAATTATAAGAATATCTATGTTCAAAGAACTGAAGATTACATGAATACACTCTAAGGGAACAAGTCCAAATAGGTGAAAGAAATAAGTCAATCCAAGATATGAACATAAAATTAAATAGAAAAATACACTTACTGAAGAAGACTCAAACTGAAATGATATTAGAAACAAAGAAATAAATAAACCAATCAAAAAGAGGGAAGGGGCTATCTATGAGTAAGTGAGGTCAAAATCATGATGGAGAAATATACAGAGATAGCCGAACCAAGCTTGTTGAAACTCATGAATTCTAGACAAACAGCTATGGAGGCTCCATAGGAACAAACTAGGCCTTCCATATGTGGGAGACAATAGTGAAACTTGGACTATCTGTGAGGCACCTAGCAGTAGAACCAGAATCTTGGTGCATGAGCTAGCATATCTGAGTCTATTCTTTATGGTGGGATGCCATGCTCAACCGTAATGCAAGGAGAGGGGCTTGGTCATGCCCCAACTTAGTGAGCTTAACTTTATTGACTTCTGATAGGAGAACTTACCCATTGGGAAGAGTGGATGGGGTTTAAGCTGGGGTGAGGCGGGTGGGAGGAGGTATGAAGAGGGTCGAACTATGGATGGAATGTAAAATGAAATTAAAAATAAATAAATAAATAAAAAGATACCCACCATGGATAAATAGATTTTTAAAAACGGAGCACACATCCGCAAAGGAAAATTACTCAGCTATAAAAAAAAAAAATGAAATAATGAAATTTCCAAGTAAATGAGTAGAACTAGAAATAATAATCTTGAGTACATTTAACTTCAGGTCCAGGAAGAGACATCACATGTTATCTCTCATATGTATATCCAAGCTTTGTATCTTCGGTGAGATGAATTTGGAACACAAATAGAAGGCAGAAGATTAGATAGGGGGCAAGTGGGGAGCGTGCTAACTGAGGGGACTAGACTGCTGGTAAATATGGAAGTAGAGAGAAAGAATACTGGGGGACAGGAAAACTCAAGTAGCAAAGGGTTCAAAGGTATAGGGAAATTAGGAAATAGGGAAAATGGCTAACCGAGAGAAAAATCTCATGGAAACCTACTGTCTCACAACCCAATTAAAAATATAAGTGAAGTGATTTCAGGCCACATGTGATATGAAAGAATTTGGGGGATTAAATATTTAATAGGGAATGAAGTGGAGGAATGAGAAAGAGGAAAGGTTATTATTGAGTTCACCATAGGAATGTATGTAAGAGCCTCATAGGAAACTACTAATTTATAAGCTAATGTCAAAATATAACTTTAGAAAGAGTTAAAACAGAATTACTTTCTGTGGGTAAACAATACTACTACAATAATATATATCTTATTCAATTAACATTGCAATGCAAGGCATATTTCCTTATGAATTGTTGGTTATGGGGGCGCTGGGAAGTCACCAAAGAAACACTGGCTATTGCCATTGCCCATGATTATCCACCATAACTACATAAGACCCTACTGTTGAAAACAATTTGGCTATAGAGAAGTCAATCTGAAGTCAACCAGAAAACTTCCTCCCTCACTTTCACAGTACAGAAAAGTACCATGCAGGCAGCTGGAGAAAAAAGAAACCAATGGTCTGCACATTTCCTGCTTGAGCAATGACCTACCAGGCAAGATTTGCCCACTGGGGCAATAGTATAATGACTATTGTGGGGTAACTCATAATATTTTGCCTGGATGTAAGATTTTCTTGTGATGTGCTTGATCCCTCTGTCTCCTACAATCATTCCTCCCTCTCTTCAACAAGATTCCCCAAGCTTGGTCTAACGTTTGACTTTTGGTCTCTGCATCTGTTTTGACCAGTTGCTGGATGAAGCACCTTAGGCATCAATCTATAAGTAAAACAGAATATTGTTAAGCATCATTACACTGACTTTTTTTCTCCAATTGTGTTTGGTTCTATCCTATGTCTCTTTTTTTTAATTTATTTATTTATTAAAGATTTCTGTCTCTTCCCCGCCACCGCCTCCCATTTCCCTTCCCCTCCCCCAGTCAAGTCCCCCTCCCTCGTCAGCCCAAAGAGCAATCAGGGTTCCCTGCCCTGTGGGAAGTCCAAGGACCCCCCACCTCCATCCAGGTCTAGTAAGGTGAGCATCCAAACTGCCTAGGCTCCCGCAAAGCCAGTACGTGCAGAAGGATCAAAAACCCATTGCCATTGTTCTTGAGTTCTCAGTAGTCCTCATTGTCTGCTACGTTCAGCAAGTCCGGTTTTATCCCAGGCTTTTTCAGATCCAGGCCAGCTGGCCTTGGTGAGTTCCCGATAGAACATCCCCATTGTCTCAGTGTGTGGGTGTACCCCTCGCGGTCCTGAGTTCCTTGCTCGTGCTCTCTCTCCTTCTGCTCCTGATTTGGACCTTGAGATTTCTGTCCAGTGCTCCAATGTGGGTCTCTGTCTCTGTTTCCTTTCATCGCCTGATGAAGGTTAATATTCAAGAGGATGCCTATACGTTTTTCTTTGGGTTCTCCTTATTTAACTTCTTTAGGATCAAAAACACCAATGATAGCCTTTGTTGGAGAGGTTGTGGAGAAAGGGGTACACTCATCCATTGCTGGTGGAAATGCAAACTTGTGCAACCACTTTGGAAAGCAGTGTGGCGGGTTCTCAGGAAATTCGGGATCAACTTACCCCTGGACCCAGCAATACCAGTCTTGGGAATATACCCAAGAGAGGCCTAATCATACAACAAAAGTATATGCTCTACTATGTTCATAGTAGCATTGTTTGTAATAGCCAGAACCTGGAAACAACCTAGATGCCCTTCAATGGAAGAATGGATGAAGAAAGTATGGAATATATACATATTAGAGTACTACTCAGCAGTAAAAAACAAGGACTTCTTGAATTTTGCGTGCAAATGGATGGAAATAGAAAACACTATCCTGAGTGAGGTAAGCCAGACCCAAAAAGAGGAACATGGGATGTACTCACTCATATTTGGTTTCTAGCCATGAACAAAGGACATTGAGCCTATAATTAGTTATCCTAGGTCTCTTGGCCATCTTGTCTCTGGACCCTGGCGTTCCCAGAAGTGTCAGGGGTGGATCAGATAAATCAATGGAATTGAATCGAAGAACTGGACATAAATCCACAAATCTAAGGACACCAGATTTAGACAAAGAAGTGAAATTATACAATGAAAAAAATGAAGGCATCTTCAAAAGATGGTCCTGGCATAACTGGATGGTAGCATATTGAAAAATGCAAATAGATCCATATCTGTTGCCCTTCACAAAACTCAAGTCAAAGTGGATCAATGACCTCATCATGAATTTAGTTACAATGAACCTGACAGAAGAGAAAGTGGGAAATAGCCTTGACTGCATTAACATAGGAGATAACTTCCTGAATGAAACACCAATAGCAAGACTAAAATTGATAATTAATAAATGGAACCTCAAGAAACTGAAAAGCTTCTGTAAAGCATAGGACACTGCCGATAGTACTATTAATTCCTTACACTTGATTGCTTTTTTCTTCAAGGTATGGTTGAGGAGAATAGAATATTGACAACTGACTGAGTACACTGTGATCCAGGGGCTTGGATACACATGCTATTAAAAGAAACTAGTAGGATATTAGTACTGCAATAGATAGGTGGTTTGTCTGTTACTGTTAGTGTTGTCCTCAGGTGACTACCTGTCAATCATTGCTCATTCTTGAAACTAAAAATCCCTGTGAAACAACACATAAAAATACAATTTGGCAATAAGTAAATACATCTAACATTTTTCAGGAAACAGATGGACACAAATCCAATTTAACAAATATTTTTATAACCACACAGACTTTAAAAATTGTATGTTTTTTCAACCTTACAACAGTTATGTAATTATTGTAAATAAACTTTTTTTCTTGCCCAAATGGCTAGCAAACTCCAGAAGGAGCCTATTTGATGCCCATCTTTCTCTTTAATTAGATTGGTGCTGTCAGGAGCAGATGTATCTCATTCTTATGAAAAGTCCTAAGTTATTGAAACCTTTAAATGCCTTATTCTGAAAGTCTCTGAAATGTTGAAGAATACCTAACTAACTAAAATATATCTCAATGTATATAGAAAACCTAACTAACATGACTACAACCTTAACTATTATAGATGATTATCTATTAACCTATATTTCTTATTTAAACATTACATTTTTAAATGAACTGGACAAACACAATACCTTAATCAAGAACAGAAATATACACATAACAAACTTGACCTAAAATTTATATCAATAAACCAAGATCCGTACCAATGCAAAGTATCCATCTCTATAGCATATTCCTCTTTAAATGTAAATAAACATTTACAAACAATATTTGGGAATATGGGCATAGTTCTGTCCAAAATTTTTCCTGTTGTTTATTGGGTAAAGTAGTTGTTTGAGGGTGTTCATGTCAACCTCTCGGGGGGTCATGGTTTATCAAACCATATTAGCCTGAAATGAATCCACAGGTTCATATCCTTCAACCCAAATTTTAAAGTCAAGATACCTTTATAATATATATGATGGTTTAGTTTAGCAGCCCATACAATGAAATATTTCTCTGTGCTTAGCTCCTTCACAGTCAAAAAATTCAGACACAATAATATACATATATTGCTTATGTATTTTTACTCTGTTACTTTTTAATAATTATTTTATTATATTTACTCCTTTAATCTATGACTGTCTGTACTCTGTCTCTTTAAAGACTTTGTTTTGGTTTTTTTAACCATTTCTTTTTTTTTATAACTCTATGCTCTTTTTCTTCTCTCTCCCAGGCTTACATTTATTTATCCAACACTATGACTCATTTAAATGTCTTTTATGTCTGAATCTGTCCTTATTGCATTATCTGTAAGTCTTTACTGTTTTGAAGAGCTTTTAAAAATGGTAAGCAGCTTGGTTACAGCTACTCTGGATGCTTGCTCTGCCTCTTTCCACTTTCGAAATGGTGGAGGTAGCATTACTGCCAGCTCTGGGGCCACCAGGTAGAAGCCACACTCAGTACTTTAACCCTGAGAATGAGCATGCAGCATATAAACCCTTTTTTTTTCTGAGTAATAGCTAAATATGCCCTGCAGCACACTGCGTGGCCTGGAAATATCTCTGTGTATGGCGGCAGGAATCCACCATGCTCTCCTGCTTATGCATGTCTAATAGTTCTGATCCTGCTGTCTGCCCAGACAGGGGGCCCTGAGCTGGTCTCCACTACATTCCTCCCAATCTCGAGTGGGCACACAAACACCTGGACCCCACAAATGCTATTCAAATGCTCCATAGCCAGAGTTTGCACTGGCAGCATGGCCCAGGAAGCTGCTTTTTAAAAAAGGCATGGCTTTTTTTCTGCTACCAGTGAATCAGGAACACCTCCCTTAAGGGAGCTACAGCACTCTGCCAGCTGAAAAAAAATGACGCTAAACTTTGTTTTTCTGTGTCTGGAGTTCCTTTTTAAGCTTTTTAAGGTTTTATATGGATTTGGTCCTCCATGTTGGCATGCCAAATGCAGTGTGCGAGAGCTGCTTGTTGTTTACAGCCTACTAGCTTAGACTCTAAATAACCATACAGAAACTATATTATTTAAATCACTGCTTAGCCCATTAGCTCTAGCTTCTTATTGACTAACTCGTACATATTATTTTAAGCCATCTCCATTAATCTGTGTATCACCACATGGGAGTGGCTTACCAGCAGAGTTTCAGCATGTCTGCCTCTGGCAGCAGCTCCATGACTTCTCTCTGATTTTGCCTTCCTTCTACCTTGCTACAGGCCAAGCCAGTTTCTGTATTCATTAAGCAATAAAAGCAGCACATAGTCAGAAGGACCTCCCATGCCAGTGAGATTCTGAATCTGCTCCCATCTGCTCTAGGAGAAAGCTTGTCTGATGAAGGCTGAGCAAGACACTAGTCTGTGAATGTAGCAGAATGTCATTAGAAGTCATTTTATTGCTACATTCTTTTAGCAGAACAGTGGCATTTGTTTTTTCCCTAGTTCACTGATCTATCTTGTCTCAGGCTCTTGGAAACCCAATCAGCATCAGGTATCCATTTCCCTTATGCAGTGGGCCTTCAATCAAATCATTTATTTGTTGGCTACTCCCACAAGTTTTGTGTCACTGTTATAGCAGTATGTCCTGCAGGTGAGTCACCATTGTAGATAGAAGGATTTGTAGCTCAGTTGGTGTTTACCTTTCTCCTTTGGTATCATGAGGAGTACCCTCCAGTATCATGAACATTAATTAGTCTGTAAGGATAAAGGCTTTTTACTTCTCTGTATTCAGTTGATGTGAGATGTCCTTCTGCATATGCATTGTTTTTATTGGTTAATGAATAAAGCTGCTTTGGCCTATGGAAGGGCAGAATATAGCCAGACTAGAAGTGATATATAGAGAGAGTAGGTGGAGTCAGAGAGATGCCATGTAGCTGCCAAAGGAGACAAACACCCAGAACCTTTACCAGTAAGCCATAGACTTGTGCCAGTACCTAGATGAATAGAAATGTGTTAATTTATGATGTAAGAGTTAGCTAGAAATATGTCTAAGATATCGACCAAACAGCGTTGTAATTAATATAGTTTCTGTGTTATTATTTGGGCTTGGGAGGGCAGGAAATAAATGAGCAGTCTCCACTTACATTCAGTGAGTTGTATAGGTGTTGTCTTCTGCAATGGGACATTACAACCAGCTTATAGAGAGCAATCAATCTCCTTGGAAATAGCCTGGGTTGATTGGTGCTTCCAATGGGACCTCTTTGTCCAAGAACTCAATAAGATGTAACCCATTCTCTGTACAAGAATGTTCATTTGGTGGTGAGAGATATCCAGCTGGAGCTCTGTCTCTGTGGTTATTTGGCAATTTCATGTAGATCACTTTCTTAATTGTAGTAGCATTTCCATTGTATTTTAATATATAAAAAATGCCTGAAGATCTAAGAGCAGAACAATCTAACTGGTGAGCCTTACAGACCAGGTTATGGTAACACACACCTTTAATCCAAGTAACCACAATGACACTCATCTTTAATCTTAGTAGCCACACCAGTTGCAGTATAAATCTGGTGGTAAATGCCTTTAGTCCCAGTGGTGCATGCCTTTAATCCCAGTCCTAGAGAAGAATATAAAATGAGGGGAGACAACTCTCAGACACAGTCTCATTCTGAGATTCTGAGAGGCAAGGTTGTCATTTCAGACTGAAGTTGAGGAAAGAGCCAGTGGCTCGCTGTTTGGCTTTTTGGATCCTCAGGTTGAACCCCAATTTATGACCCTGAGTTTTTATTAATTGTGCATTAATATATGAAAATACTTAAGAAGCTCCTACACTGCTAGGTTCCTATATGACCCCACAAAT
This sequence comes from Microtus ochrogaster, assembly GCF_000317375.1. Classification (NCBI taxonomy): domain Eukaryota; kingdom Metazoa; phylum Chordata; class Mammalia; order Rodentia; family Cricetidae; genus Microtus; species Microtus ochrogaster. The sequence continues at coordinate 1,729,004 of NW_004949110.1, forward strand.
GACCTTTAGTCTTAGTTGACCCTTACTTTATTACTTCCATCACATCCTCTTCTCTCCTTCCTCCCCATTTTTGTCTTCCAATTTCAGTCTTCCTCTTCATCTATCCTTAACTATCTCTTCTATTTCCCCTTCCTAGGGAGATCCATCCCTACTTCCCAATCCCGTATTCTGCATCTGACTTCTATGTTTATGGATCTAGCTTGCTTATCAATGACATCCACATATAAGTGAGTACATACATACAGTATTTGTCTTTCTGGGTCTGGGTTCTTCATTCAGTATGATTTTTTTCCAACTCCATAGATTTACCTGTGACTTTCATAATTTCATTTTAAGAGATGAATAATATCTTATTCTTTCTTTATCCCTTTATTTGTTAATAAATTTCTACATTGTCTCCAATTTCTGGCTATTATGAACAAAGCAGCAATGAACATGGTTGAGCAAGCATATCTGTGATATAAAAAAGTTTCCTTTGGGTACATGCACAGGATATTGAAGTAGATTGACTCCTATCTTCCTGCTGAAATACCCCACTGATTTCCATAGTGGCTGGACAGTTTTAGGTCCCACCAGCAATGGCTGAGTGTTACCCTTACTTTACATGCCCCCACCTTGAGCTTTCACTTGTGTTATGGATCTTGGCTATTCTGACTGGCTATTGGTGCAAGATGAAATCTCAAAGTAGCTTTCATTTACCTGATGTCTAGGAGTGTTGAACATTTCCTCAAGTGTTTCTCAGCCATTTGGGTTTCCCTTTGTGAAAACTCTCTGTTTGGATCTATAGATCATTTTTAATTGGATTATTTGTTTGCTTAATATTGGCTTTTTTTCAGTTCTTAAGTCTTAGGGATCCATAATGTTCAATGAAAGATTATTTTTTAAACTGAGGCCATTTTTGCAGTAATACCGGAAATTGTTATGCAGCCAAACTTCCAAAGAACAGTCCTACTTCAAAAACTGTAGCAATTACAGAAGTGTTATCTGGGGAGATGTTTTCAGATTTTTACACTCTTGACACAACTTCCAAATGTGAGCAGCACATAGTGTAAACCAGTATTGCAATGCAGCTGTGCAGACAGGCTCTATGACATCAGCTTGATTCTGAGAGGGGGGAGTCCGCACCTCATAATGAGCATAGTGCTTGTTGATTGTTCTACAATTTAAGAAAATACAACTTTAAAACTTATCTTTATCAAATCATATTTTTTACTCATTTGTTGAGGGGGGCCACTTATTTGTCCTGGCTGCCCAGAACCAAAATAATCACACAGAAACTGTACTAATTAAATCACTGCTTGGCCCATTAACTAAAGTTCTATCTCACTCCCGTGGGGCTACATGGCTTCTCACTGACTCCATCCTTCTTTCTCCCAACATTTAGTTTAGCTTTGCCTGCCTACCTAAGTTCTGCCCTGCTAGAGGTCAAAGCAGTTTCTTTATTCATTAATGGTAACAACAGCATACAGAGGGGAATCCTACATCATTCATTAATATTGAATTAAAGAATTTTTAGTTTCTTGTCATCAAAGTAAATTAAATTCCATTAAAATATTTAAATGCTTACATAAAGCAATAAACATTTAAAACTTAATTTATAACATAGAAAAAAAGGAAAAAGCATTTGGATCAAGCAAGTATGACTTCTACAATAAAATTTTTTCTCACTCTTCAAAACAATATAGACCATAGAGTTTCTATTTAATTTCACAACATTACCAGCTCACTTAGAACAGGCCATCACCCTCTTTCACTCAGCATCCAACTTGACAAAGTGATATTTTATGAGACCCAGAGTATGTATGTTCACTGAAAACACAAGTTTTCTGCAGGACATTTGGAATATTTAAGGCTAAAAGTCACTGTTAATATGTAGTGAAATGCTACCTATTCACATATCAGAAATTTTTGGCTAGCACACACTGTGAACTAGAGAAATTAATATGATATGCAGAGAGTGTGATTTCTGAAAGACATTCTTTACATTCCTTATGATGCTGCAATTGCTATAGAAACTGTGTTTTTGTTCAGCAGGAAAATACTAAGATCCAAAATTCTTGCATTTATTCCCCAAATTCTCAGAGAGAATAGTATCAAACAGAAATGATAAACTTAATTTCTCAATAGATAAATAATATTCCCTTATTTTAAAACTACTATAAAGAAATTCAATAGCGAATATTTTCAATACACAATTTCATAATACATCCCATGTCTTATTATCATGTCTGAGCTGAAAGAATTAACTTATCATGATTTAGTCCTTTTTTATGGAGGCCATGTGAAACAATAGTAATTATTAAAAACATACAGTGAACAATTAACTAAAAATTATGCAAGCTTTTAAAAAATTGTTAATACAATTAATGCCCTGGTTTCTACCCTCCTCCAAGATAAGTCTTACAAAACCCCCTCAAGGCTGCATAGGCAGAACAAATGTCTCAACACAATCTATTTACCAACAAAGGTCTAAAATGCCATGATCCTTAATGCTATTGTAGGATAAATGAAGCTCATTCCTTGAGAGCATTGCCAAAACTGTGAGCAGACTTTGCTTTCCAAAAAGAAGAAAAGGAGAGTAGTGAACCATATTTTTTGCAAGATGTCATTCTCCCACAAGAGTTCATGAGAGAAACATCTGTGACAAGGCTATCTGTGCTCTTCTCAAAGCCACAGCTGACAGTGAGAGAGCATTGTTGGAAGTGGCGAGTCTATCTCAGCTTATCCGCCTCAGAACAAGGCACATAATTTGCCGTGTACCGCATACATTTTCCTTGCATGTGCTGAGACACTGTGACATTTATGTGGCTTCCATCCAAACTTCAGCTGAATAAACACTTTGGCAGTGCAGTGGGCAAACTGGCATCCCTTTAAAAGGTCTTCTGTCCCAAGAAAGTTAGCTTAATCTCAAGGAAGCATTTTTCTTAGTTTGAATTTGAAATTTGCACACATAAACCAGAATCTGCAGATACACTGGGAAATCTCCAGCCATTCACCATAGAGCACATTCTGCACTTTTAAATCTGTTCTCTTGGTGTAATACTATTTTCATTAGGCTATGTACAAATCCAATTGATGAAAATCCATAATAGTGTGCAGAATCTCTAATCAAATTACTCAATTGCAGAATTCTTTTCCAGAGAATCACAATACGAGCATAATGTAAGTCAGAACCTGTACAACTGACGCTCCAGTTAACATAATTAATCTATAAAATTATATAGCCTTATTATCATATTTTAAAGAATAGTATGAGGAATTTTGTAAAGTAAATGAATATATATTTTTTCTTTTTTAATTTTATTTATTTATTTTAATTTTTTTAAAAAAAACAAAGCTATCTTTTTTCATTATATACACCAATCCAAGTTTCCACTCTCTCCCCTTTTCCCATTCCCTCTATCTACCCCCCTACCCTACCCCCATCCACTTCCCAGAGAGGACAAGTCACACTGCCTTGGGGAAGGTCCAAGGCCCTCCCCACTACATCTAGGCTTAGCAGGGTATCAATCCAAAGAGAATAGGCTCCCAAAAAGTTAGTACAGGTAGTATAGACAAATCCTGGTGCCACAGCTAGTGGCCCCTCAGTCTGCCCCAGCTATGCAACTGTCAGCTACATTCAGCAGGACTAGTTTGATCCCATGCTTGTTCTTTCCCAGTCTGGCTGGAGTTGGTGAGCTCCCATTAGCTCAGGTAGACTGTTTCAGTGGGTGTCCCCATCATGGTCTTGACCCCTACTTTCGTATTCTCATTCCTCCCACTTTTCAACTGGACTTTGGGATGAATACACCTTTGATCAAATATTTAAATGTTATTGCATCACAAAAGTCTTGATTAAAGTTTTCTGAATATTTACAATATCTTTGGGTGGGTGTGTATAGATAAAACCAGCTGAGTTCATTTAATGTTGAATAAGTGTATTTACATTATAATAGCTGACTACTTGGTAATTCTCCCTGTCAGCTATTATTAATTGCCTGTAGTCTTCCTGTGGGGGTGAAACCCATGATACTTTTCTGTTCCACATTAGTATATCTATTGGTGCTGTACTTGTCCATGTCTTCTTTAGGAAGCCATATTGTTCAGGTGACATGTGTGAAACTTCTTTGTCATTTCTAGGAGACACCATCTCCCAACAGATATTTTTATTCCTCTGATTCTTACAACCTTTTCACCCCCTCTTCCATGATGTTCTCTAAGGCTCAGGTGTAGGGAGTGTGTTTTACGTAGGAGCTTATCATTAGGAATTTGGCATCTCCTTGTCATCTGTTATTTGCATTTTAACCAATTGTGGTCTCTGTTTACTGCACACTGAAAACTCTTTGATGAGCAACAAGAGTTACACTTCCTTGTGGGTATAGAAATTTGATAAATTTGCTATGAGGAAAAACAAAAATAAAGCCATTCAGATTTGCTTCTGTTGAGTGTGATAGCCTAAAGGTATCTGTATCTCTGACTTATCCCTGAAACCCAGAAAGATGTTGTCCTACACAGCAAGTGACTTTTAAGAATGACAGATTGTCTTGCATTATTTATGTGGACCAAATATAATTGCCTAAGTCCTCAAAAGCAGAAGCCCCCCCCCTCTCTTTCTGCTAAGGTCAGATATGAATGTGATAAGAGAATCAGTTCAGAGTGATGCTGTTTGGTGAGTTCAGAATATTTAGTTGGGGGTCTTGTTTATAGTTTTATGGGGTTTGTCTTTGGTAATCATGTGTGGAAGCAGAAAGGTGTGGTGCGAGCATATAGCAGAGATCTTTATATCCTGATTCAAAAGCAGTAGGCAGACATAGACACATTGGACTTTGCATGAGCTTTTGAGGCCTCAGAGTCCACCCCTAGTGACACAACTCCTCCAACAAGGCCACACCCACTCTAACAAAGACACGCTTCCTAATCTTCCCCAACAGTTCCCCTAACTGTGGACCAAGCATTCAAACATATGAGTCTATGGGAGCCATGCTCATGAAAACCACTACAATGTGTATATATTTATATTTTTTAATGATGGAGAAAACATCGTCAACATACTGTCTTTTCTTGAACACTTTGCTCAAAGAAAAGGAAAGACTAACCATTTCCCATTCATTGTCACACTTTTCTGTGAAATAACCTTATCGTAAGTTATCTTTTCTTTCCTAAATTAAGTGTGCAGTGGTTCTTCTATAGATGTGTGTGGTTACTATTGTATTAACTCTCTCCTCTTTTAGAACTGGGTGAGGCAGAGTTGAGACTTCCACTTTTTTTTTTTTCGAGACAGGGTTTCTCTGTGGCTTTAGAGCCTGTCCTGGAACTAGCTCTGTAGACCAGGCTGGTCTTGAACTCACAGAGATCCGCCTGCCTCTGCCTCCCGAGTGCTGGAATTAAAGGCCTGCGCCACCACTGCCCGGCCACTTTTTTTTTTTTTAACAGAGACAAATAGGTGTGGAACAAGCCACAGGTGCAACTTATTATTTCGAACAAGTAATGACCTGGGTACTAGGACAAGTGACATTTTCCTTTAATAATAGGAGAAATCCTTGTTTCTATTATTGGTTTTGAATGTTTTATAGCTAAATATTTCATTATTTTAACAGTTCTCAAAGCATGGACTCCATGGGTCCTTCAGAGCTTTACAAACGTTCAGTAAGTTTTCTCTTTTCAACTGTGCATCAAGACGAGATCAGACTTCTTTCTTAATCCTCAGTATAAAATACTCCAAAAGACTGGAGGCAGACACAAGTATGCGAGCTCAGTTCTTCAGAATGACATTAATCAATTGCAATGTCATCTTTCTCTTTGGTGTCCTAATTTTGAAAAACATTAAGTTAATAACCCCCATAGATAGCATCTTGTTGGTATTCTTTGAGTGAGTTAATGTATAAATATACTTCAAACTTTTCATTTAAATACAGATGTAAGACCAACATAAACAAAAGATTTTTGAAAGCCATGTTTGGGAAAGTAGAGAGGATCTGAGAGGAATTGAAAGAGGAAAAAGTATATGATAAAAACAAACTATATAAAATTTTTTAAATAAAAAATTATCAAAAAGAGTGTAAAAAGGTTTTATCCTCAAATCTGCTAAGAAAGGGAAAGAAGTGGAAACAGGGGAGATGAGCAAGGTTTGTTCTCTACATGTCAAGGTATGAAGGAAGGTAAATCAATATAAGGGTAAGAAGAAAATAATAAGTAGATTTCAGTGATATGCAAATGTATATATCATCTTTAATTTCTATATTAGTACAGCTTTATAATATACATATTATAAATGATTGAGCATTGGTAAACTATGAAAAGTTAAAAATGCTTTATTCCTAGAGCCTAGAGGATCTGGGAAGAATTGGAAGAGGACGAAAATGTGGTCAAAATATATTGTCTGAAAATTTTGTTCAGTAAAAAATAACTATGGTTTAACTGAAAAAAGTAAGCCATTCTGTACATGAAAAAAAAACATGAACAAAATCTTTTAAGTGTGAAAAAAATCTGATATAAAACACACACACACAAGTTACATTAAAGAAAGCAAAAATCAAAGCAGATCTCAACTGATGTGAGGTGGAGAGAAAGTGGGGAAAGAGTGAGTGGATTGTGGGAATTTCCATTTATCTCTTTGATGGAAACATCCCGTGTGGAAGGGCCATTGCTCTGTGCAGAATGCCTAATAATAACATTTTAGAACCTCTAATTTATCTTATTTTCCTTGCTAAGTTCTCATAGTTCATTTTCATATCCACTTACTCATCTCAGAAGAAATGAGGCGGTATCACAAAATTCAAATCAAATTAACAGATAATTTCTAAAAACATTATTCTTCACTAGAAATAAAAGTTACTATAACCCTTTTAAAATATTTTTATTAATTCTCTGAGACTTTCATAGAATGAATTTTGACTTGAGAATGTCATAGAATTAATCTTCTATTCACCCCCAACTCTTCCTCTTTTTCCTCTCAAATACAGCCCCAATTCCTAGCACCCTCCCAACTTCTTGTTCTTTTTTTTTAATAGCCCATCAACTCCAATTAGTGTTGTCCATATACTTCTTGGTGCATAGACAACTTACCAAGGTCACACCACTAAAGAAAAGTAACTCTTCCTACCCTGGAAGTCATCACCTGTCTACAGTTTCTCAGGGAGAGGTGAGAGCTCATAAACCTGTTTCCTTCTCTACTCTAAAATGTTGACTGGCTTGACATTGGGCAGGTCTTATTGGGCAGCTACAGCTGCTGTGAATTCATGAGCTTGGTGGTCTTGTCATGAAGAAGAGTGTGATATAGTTGCTCCATTCATGGTTGCGTATCCCACAATCCCTTAATCTCTATTTTATGACCAGTTGTGAGTTTCTGCATTTACCATCTTCTTTTGCAAAAACAAAACAAAAACAAAACTCTTTTCTGGGTCGACCTGAGAGCAGCACTAGTCTGTGTATAGTAATTAATGATATTTTAATTTATTTTTTATATTTATGATCTAGTCCTGATCTATGTTGTCTTTCTTGTTTTCCAGCACAGCCTCTTTTATTCCAGCCAGTGCTTTATTCTCACTTCCTTAACATTTTTCTTTTTGTGGCCCTCTGTCAGAAAATCAATATCTAGTAAGAGAAGTAACTAGCAATAAGTGATAATAATGAATGTCCTACAAAACATGCAGAGGAGTGCTGTGTTGAAGACTAACAGCTACTCATGCCTTTCTTATGCTTTTCCTCTTAATGATGCCTGCCGGTTTCATTGGTTCAGTGTTCTCCACTGAGCTTAGCACTAGAAATGGCTTTGCAGCTTATGTGCTTGTGCTGCTGCTGCTGCTGCTGAAATGGGAGTAAAAGCTGTTAGGATGAAAGCACTGGAACTTGACGAAGATGGTCAGGATTACACAGAGGTATTCTGGATGATAAATCAATCAAAACTGAAAGCTTAAAAATAGCAATAAAATAAAATTAAGAAGCTCAATTGACTTAAGACCACTTTGTTAAAAAAATAAACAGTGACGTTGCATAACTAGACTATTATTAGCACAGGGCAACAAGAAGGTGTCATTCTATCATAAGACTCTGACCTGACCCTAAATGATATGCTACTATTAAAATGCAGAGAGAAGAAATAAACACTTTTATAGGGTATTTTAGTAGCATTTGAGCTAAATCGAAAAGATTAAATAGTATTTTATAATAGGGCAAATGCTACAGAACTCCATGAAGAAGATTTTAAAGATCAAGTTGTATTTGCAGTATATCAAATTTAATGGAAACTACATAGCAGCTTCCTGCTGAGTTTGGCACACATAGCCTCCATTAAAAGGCCCTGAGCCTTCATGCATAAATCTTCCTATCAAAGACATAGGAAAAATCCAGTATCTTCATTATGGGCTTGCCTATATTTGGTACACTTTAATGGCTTTAGTAGCATCAAATACCCTATCATTCATAGGCAATCCTACATCACGTGCTATTCAAAGATTTTGGTTTTATATGTCTTATATCTTACTGTAGATGATAAACTTCCTGAGATCAGAGGCAATCTTTAAGCCCCTAGAGATTTTTATGAGTTTTGACAGCATGTAGGCATACTCATGAAAATTTCTGAAGATGGATAAAGGTGCTTAATTTCAAATCTGAGGACATAAATTTGATCCACATGATGGAAGGACAGAATGGATTCCTGTAAGTTGTCCTCTGACCTCCGTACACACACCATACACATACAAATGTGCATACAAATGCAGGCATGCACACTCACAAACAATAATTTTTGGAAAAATAGATAATTTATTGCATGCCTCAAAATACTTTTATAAAAAGGTCTAACCCGGCTTGATTACTGGGTAGGTATTAGAATAGAAAATAGATTAGTGGGTAGTTAGCAATTGTATAGTGTCAATAAGCAAATAGTTGGTTTCCTATCCGTCACCTTAAATACTTTTGAAATAACCTCATGTTTTTATCACTGTGCTGTCTTTACTAAATTAATATGCTTTTCAAATTTCACTGAAGAAGTATACTAAGCATGCAATTAGTAATAGTTCAAGTGAGAGTGGCTAGTGCAGGAGTCGGGTGAGGTCCCAGGGTGCCGAATGATGCCCAGATACAGCCACATTTTACTGAAGGATGTCTGCTTAGAGCAGCCAAAGAGGTAGTGATAGTAGGGTTGGAATGGATGAAGCTGCTGGAAGTTGGGAAGAAAAGGTAATACAGGAGAACAACCAGCATGTGTAAGGCATGTAGAGCTGAGACAGCATGCTCGGTCCAAATACAAAGTCCAAATACTGGGTGCAGAGCATAAAAAGTATGGAGCTGAGAAAATACAAAAGTAGAGAATTTCCTAGATGCCAAAAACAAAAACTTCCTGGTAGCTACAGAATTTCTATGTGTTCTGCTCTGTGGGTAAAGAAAAGTTACTAAATGATTTTGAGTAAAGAATTTCTATTATAATTCTGAGTGCAGTGTTACAAATTATTCAGGAAGAAATGCAAAGTAGGTTATAAGACTCAGAAATGTAGAGCTCAAGAAAAATCAATAAAAAATGATTCAGATAGAGCTGAACTGCTTACTTCAGAGGTTTATAATTCTGTAGTTAATTTTTTCCTTTTTATTAAATATAGACTTTTCTCATACAATATAATTTGAATTCAGGTTTTCCCCCCTCCTCCTCCCAGTTCCTCCCAATCTTCTCTTCCATCCAGACTCACTCCCTTCTGTCTCTTAAAAGAAAAGAACAGGCAGCTAGTAGAAAACAACAAATATAACAAAATAAAAATGTAAAACAAAAGTAATTAGAGTACAGTTAGAAACTATGCTGGTTCAGAAAAGTGGAAGTAGTCGGCTTTCCTCTGAGTTCCATGACCTCTCCTGCCGCAGTTAGCTAAATATACAGCGACATGAATGAATTCCTTCCTGTCTTCAGTCCAGTTAGGTGTCTGTTGGTTACTCAAGGGTATAAATGTCACTACTGCCCTGCTAGTCACTGTTGTGGCATTACAGCAGTGTAAGACTAGTGATTGTTTTACTCATTTGGCATTGTGCATGGTTCCTTCCAAGACTATGAGAGCTAGTTGTCAGTGAGGAGGCTTGCAGGTCAAATCCAGATGATTTTTTCCAGATCCTGAGTCCAACATGTGTGGTGACTTCAGCAAAAGGGTATTACACTATTTTTCTGAAAGTCACCAAGAGGAATAACAGTGGCCTATATTATTTAAGGGGTCTCTTGGACTCCTCTCAGCAGAACATTGAAAGGAGACTCTCCATGCTTGCGCTGGGGTTTTTGTTAGATAGCTTAGAGCTTGAGGAAAGGAACATTGCCACTATAACTGAAATACCAATGTGTGTGCGGGGGAGGAGATACTAAGCACAATTTTAAGTAGCCATAAAGTAATTCCTTATAGCTATTTCAAACACTGGGGTTTTTCTTAGATAGCTTGGGGAAGGGACCACTGCCATTCCAATTGGAATAAGTTCAAATGTATATTATGCAGTTCTAAGCATCCATAGAGTTATTCCCTATGGCTTATAAAAACATCTTTAGTATCACTTATCCTTCCTCTTTTTCTCTCCATTTGTCATCCCCCTTCCTCCCCAGGTAAGTCTCCCCAACCTGTCAACTTTTGTAGCAACTGTATACTATTAAAATATTTTATATATGTATGATATGGAAATAAAAAAACTGTCTAGAGGAGCAGCAAGAAGTATGAGAAACAGGAGGTAAAGGGAAAGTAGGGTATTAGATTATATAGAGGGAATGTGTTCAATGGGGTGTGTGTGTGTGTGTGTGTTATCCATGTATGTATTATATCTGATCTGTATGTAGACATGTCTGAATATATATAGCAAATATTTTACTTAGTTTTTAAAAATACCAAATGCAAAAAACTGCCAATTTAAACCTCTAGGGTGAAAATTTTTCCTGATGTGTTAGGAATTCAACAAAATGTAGTAGCAATAATAAACATTTTTAGGATTTCAAAACAATGTATTTCTACCCCTCAGTGAAGAAAGAAGGGAAAAAAACAAGATTCACAAAATCCCAATATCTATTCAGAAAAACTAGGCTTTAATCCTTTAAATTATTTAAATATCCTCACCCTATTACAGTAAAACAGAGAATTAACTGTAAAATCTTCATATACAATTTTCAACCATTCTTTTTTGAAAAAAACAACTGGCATTTATACCCATTTCAAAGGCCATACAAAACCTCAATAATAACAAAATATAAAAGACATTTTATTTTTTAATAAAGCAGTGTTTGAACACATATGACCTTTTCCCCATAAACGCTTATTACAGCACAATAGTACATTCATGGCTGGAGTAAGACATCAAGGCAAGCTTGAGCTTCGTTGCTTCCTTTCCAACAACTGTCTATGTAGTGTAGTGCTAATGTACTTTTTGGTAAAATGCCAATGATGATACTATGATTTTTCCCCATGTTTCTTAAAAATATATTAGTAATACATGTTTTCCATTATAAAAATAGGTATATATCATTCTTACAGTGAAATAATGAAGTCTTTGTGGACTCTAAGGAAACACTTCAGCTCTACTTTTAGCAGACTAAGATGACAGGTTGCTTAACCTTACAGCCTATTTCTTTAGTGGCAAAATGTAGGGACTAGTAAACAACTGGGTTAATTTCATTAAATCATAGATTATTCATTGAGCATATAATAGTGTCTGACATAGGCTAACTATGCACTACAAACAACAACTCCTTTTATAAATGTGTGTTATTAGAAAACCTTTTTCAAATATGATCTCTCTGTTGGAAAGATATATATTTTCACAGAGCTCTTGTCAGTTCATCATTATAACATTTAAAATTAATTTTTAGAGAAGTAATATGCCATGTGCATTGAGAAATCTACTTTTTTCAAACCTCTGCCCTAATTTTTGTGCCTATTTGTAACTTTAAACATCAAAACTTGTTTAAAATTCACTTATTTATAGCCTATAATTGTCTTATTTATAGCCCACTGAACTATAAACAAAATTATTTAACAGGAAAAGGCAATTGATCCCTAGGTTACACGGCTTTTCAAGTATAAGAACATAATATCACCAGATATGAAATCCAAAAAAGAAAAACATGTGTAATAACCTACAGAAAAAAGATGACATCAACAGGGTTTAAAAAACAGACAAACACTGTTAAAAGAAATCAAAGTTGTACAATTGTAGAATACAGTTTCAAACACATTTAGGGCATTTAGAAAATTAATATACACTGTACCAAAAAGTATATGCCAACAAACCTCAAAGACTGGAATCACACAAGAAACAGAAAAAGGTAGGAGGTTGTTCCTGGAGCTTTAACATTGTTTTGTAGCTTTCTCTAGACAAGATTGTTTTGTTGTTTGAGTAACTGTGTGATTTGTAGATGCTTTTTAATAGACAAAGCAAATGAAGATAGTACCCTAAGATCTGCCTATTTCCATGACTACTCAGAAACTGGAGAATACTATTATCCTCAGTGATGTGGGACAATTGTATTCTCTCAATTATATTTTAAATAAATGCTGATTGGTCAGTAGTCAGGCAGGAAGTATAGGTGGGACAACCAGACAGGAAGTAGAGGTGGGTCAATGAGAACAGGAGTATTCTGGTAAGAAGGAAGCTCTTTTCTGTAGTTGTGAGCCCACCACAGAAGAAGCAACATGTGACTGCCTCGCTGAAACAGGTATTGAACCGTGTGGCTAACATGTACTAGACTAATAGGCTAATATATGTTATAAGAGTTAATAAGAAGCCTGAGCTAATGGGCCAATCAGTTTATAGTTAATGAAGACCTCTGTGTGATTTCTTTGGGACTTAATGACTGTGGGATCTGGGCAGGACAGAAAACTCAGTCAACACCTCGGAAACGGAGAGAGAGCCCAAACTGTTCAGTGAAAGTGAAAAGATATAAAAAGATATATATAAAGATAGGCATCCCCTTCATAAGACAAGAAAGCCACTCCAACAATTTCATATTCCATTTCTGCTACTTAATTAACCTTCTGCTAATTCAGCTCATTCAAATTCTATGTCAATTAACTGAGTTTTTACAAATATTTGACTCTTTCTTTCTAGTTAGCTAACATCTGTCAATCAATTACTCCAGTCAGTGATAAAACTCAGGGCAAAACACCTGCTCTGCAAAAATGCAACCTTGTTACCACAACAAGTGACAGGGAGAGGCAGGAGGATTACTGAGGCAGAGTCAGAGCCCTTAAATATTTTATACCATTCCTACCACATGACAACCAATTTCCGTTCAATTCAAAGACTGTTTATATTATTTAGAAAGAAGTGATTGCAGTGTAAATGGAATAAGCAACACCCTCCACACTATCTACACACACACACACACACACACACACACACACACACATATTTACAGGAAAAACATCATCCATAAAATATAAGAAATTGACTGCCTGTATGGACTAGAAAGACAGGTGAGTGACGGGTCCCCTGGCTGGACAGCCATGTCTCTAGGCACTAGGTCCCAGGACACATTCCCTGCCCCTTTCCCACTTTTTGTAGCTACACTAGATGTTCAGTAGGTAACACTCCTGCTGACAGGCCACTCCACAAGAACTCCTCCCCCTAGACCCTATAATCTACAAGCTCCACTCTGCCCCACACAAACTCAACCATCCACTGCAGCATCAGCAACCCCCCAGAGGCACAGACACTGCCTGTCCCGATTGGACAGAGGGCAGCTCCCAGAGGCACAGGTGCTACCTGTACCAATTGGAGGAAGAAATGGGTAGACACCAGTGCAAGAATACATTCAACAATATAAAGAACAATATGGTACCACCAGGACCTAGTGGTTCTGCAACAGCAAGACCTGAGCATCCAAACACAAAGAATGTAGAAAAAAATTACTTTAATAATAACTATATGAATAGGTAGTGGTGTCACACAGTTTTAATGCCAGCACTCAGGAAACAGAAACAGAAGGATCTCTGTGAGTTTGAGGCCATCCTGGTCTACAAAGAGTTTTCCAGGACATGTTCCAAAGCTACAGAGAAACCTTGTCAGGAAAAACCTAAATAGGTAGGCAGGTAGGTAGGTAGGTAGGTAGGTAGATAGATGATAGATAGATAGATAGATAGATAGATAGATAGATAGATAGATAGATAGATAGATAGATAGATAGCTTTATGAAATAATAGAGGCTCTTAAAGAGGAACTGAAAAATTCACTTAAAGAAAATGAGGAAAAGACAAAAAAAATGGAAGAAATCAATAAATTCCTTAAAAAGGCAATGAAGCCAAGAAAAAAAAATGATCAAACTGGTGAAGGAAACTTTTCAAGACTTGAAAACTGAAATGAAGGCAATAAATAAAACACAAATCGAGCAAATTCTGGAATGGAAAATCTGAATAAACAAACAGGAACTACAGATGTAAGCATAACTAACAAAATGCAAAAGATGAAAGAAAGAATCTCTCGTGTTGAAGATAGAATAGAGGAAACAGATTCATTGGTAAAAGAAAACATTGAAGTCAACATTGTCATAGCACAAAAAAAGTCTAGAAAATCTGGGACACCAAGAAAAGACCAAACCTAAGAATAATAGGGATATAAGAAGGAAAAGAATACCAGCTCAAAGGCACAGAAAATATATTTTAAAAATTCAGAAAAAAAAAAAACCTCTCCCAACCTAAAGAAGGAAATGTCTATGAAGATATAAAAAAAAATTTACAGGCCACCAAATAGACTAGACCCAAAAATGTCCCCTCACCACATAATAATCAAAACACTAAACACACAAAATAAAGAGAGAATATTAAGAGCTACAAAGGAAAAAGACCAAGAAACATATAAAGGCAGACCTATTAGAATTACACCAGACTTCTGTATAGAGATCCTACACAGACATTTGCAGACACTAAGATTCCACAAACACCAGCCCAGACGACTATGCCAAACAAAACTTTCAATCACCATAGATAGAGAAAATAAGATATTACATGATAAAACAAGATTTAAACAATACTTATCTACAAATCCCCCTACAGAGATTACTAGAATGAAAGCTCCAGTGCAAAGAAGTTAACTGCACCCACAAAAACACACGCAATAGATTACCCCACACCAGAAAATTACAAAGAAGGGACATACAATACATTCCCAACAATAACAACAAAACCAAAAAGAATAGAAATCAATAACTACTGATCATTAATATCCCTTAACATCAATAGACTCAATTCACCTATAAAAAGTCACAGGCTAACAGAATGGATAGGAAAACAGGCGGCAACCTTCTGCTGCATACAAAAACACACCTCAACTTCAAAGACAGACATTACCTCAGAGTAAAGGGTTGGGGAAAGACATTCCAGTCAAATGGACCTAAAAAGCAAGCTTGTGTAGCTATCCAAATATCTAACAAAATAGACTTCAAACTAAAATTAATCAAAAGAGATGGAGAAGGACATTTCATATTCATTACAGAAAAAATCCATCAGGATGAAGTTCCAATTCTGAACATTTATGTCCCAAATACAAAGGCATCCATGTATGTAAAAGAAATATTACTACAGCTTAAACTACACATCAAACCACACACTCTGGAAGTGGTGGACTTCAGCACCCTTCTGTTACCAATGGACAGGTCTTCCAGACAGAAAATTAACAAAGAAACAATGAAACTAACATGTTCTGACACAAATGGGCTTAACAGACATGTATAGAACATTCCACCCAAACACAAAAGAATATATCCCTTTCTCAGCACATCATGGAACTTTCTCTAAATCTGACCACAAAGTCACAAAACAAATCACAACAGATTAAAAAAAACCACAAATCATTGGAATAGATCCCTGTATCTTATTAGCAAATCATCATGGCTTAAAGTTAGAATTCAACAGCAACACAAATTACAGAAAGCCTACAAACTCATGGAAACTGAATAGTATTCAACTGAAGGAAGAAATAAAGAAATTAAAGACTTCCTAGAATTCAATGAAAATGAAGATACAACATACCCCAACCTATGGGACACTGTGAAACAGGCCTGAGAGAAAAATTCATAGCGCTAAATACCTACATAAAAAATTTGGAGAAATTTCATACTAGCAACTTAACAGCAAAACTGAAAGCTCTAGAACAAAAAGAAGCAAACTCACCCAGGAGGAATAATATGCTCCAGGAAATAATCAAATTGAGGACTGAATTCAATAAAAAAGAAACAAAGAAAACAATACAAAGAATCAGTATAACAAAGAATTGGTTCTTCGAGAAAACCAATATGATAGACAAACCTTTATCCAAATTAACCAAAATGCAGAGAGAAAATATCCAAATTAATAAAATCAGATATAAAAAGGGGATGGTGTAGGAGGTCCTTCTTTCTATATGTTGCTTGTGTTGGTTAATGAATAAAGAAACTGCCTTGACCGGATAGGGGCAGAACTCAGGTAGGTGGCTAAGATGGAACTGAATTCTGGGAGGAAGAAAGAATGCCATGAAGCCACCAGAGACAGACATGCTGAATCTTTCCTGATAAGCCACTGCCACATAGCAATATACAGATTAATAGAAATGAGTTAAATCAATATGTGAGAGTTAGCCAATAAGAGGTTAGAACTAATGGATCAAGCAGTGATATAATTAATACAGTTTCTGTGTGATTATTTCGGGGCTAAGCTAGCTGGGCAGCTGGAAAGAACAAGCGACCCCTCCTTGCAACCGGGGGACATAACAACAAACACTGAGGAAATCCAGAAAATCATCAGATCATACTTCAAAAACCTGTACTCCACAAAATTGGAAAATTTAAAGGAAATGAAATTTTTTTTGGATAGGTACCATATACCAAAGTTTAGTCAAACCAGATAAAAAATTTAAACATACCTATAATCTTTAAGGAAATAGAAGCAGCCATTAAAAGTTTCCCAACCAAAAAAAAAAAAAAAAGCCCAGGGTCATATGGTTTCAGTATAAAATTCTACCAGAATTTCAAAGAAGAGATAATATTAATACTCCTCAAATTGTTCAACAGCACAGAAACACAAGGAACACTACCAAACTCTTTTTATGAGGCTACAGTTACCCTGATACACAAATCACACAAAGATGTAACAAAAATGAGAATTACAAATCAATTTCCTTCATGAACATAAATGCAAAAATACTCAACAAAACACTGGCAAACTGAATCTAAGAACATATCAAAAAATCATCCACCATGATCAAGTAGGATTTATCTCAGAGATGCAGGGATGGGTCAACATAAAAAAATATGTCAATATAATCTACCATATAAATACGCTGAAAGAAAAAATTTCACATGATCATTTCATTAGATGCTGAAAAAGACTTCAACAAAATCCAACACCTCTTCATGATAAAGGCTTGAAGAGATAAGGGATACAAGGAGCATACCCATACATAATTAAGGCAATTTAGAGCAAACCCACAGCCAACAACAAGTTAAATGGAGAGAAATTATACTAAAATCAAGGACAAGACTCTCTCCATTTAGTACTCAAAATTCTAGCTAGAGCAGTAACACAACAAAAAAAAAATCAAGGGAATAAAAATTGGAAAGGAAGAAGCCAAACATTTGCTATTTGTGAATGTATATACAATAGTATATATAAGTGATGACAAAAGTTCTACCAGGGAACTTCTACAACTCGTAAGTACCTTCAGTAATATAGCAGCATACAAGATTAACTAAAAAATTCAGTAACACTCCCCTATGAAAATGATAAATGGGCTGTGAAAGAAATCAGAGAAACATCATCCTTCACAATAGCCACAAATAGCATAAAATATATTGCAGGTAACTCTAAGCAATCAAGTGAAAGACCTATATGACAAGAACATTTAGTCTTTGAAGAAAGAAATTGAAGAAAATATCAGAAAATGGAAAGATCTCCCTTGCTCCTGGATAGGTAATATTAACATATTTAAAATGACAATCTTACCAAAAGCAATCTACAGATTCAATGCAATCCCCATCAAAATCCCAACACAATTCTTCACAGATCTTAAAGAACAATATTCAACTTCATATATAAAAACAAAAAATCCAAGATAGCCAAATTAATCTGTACAATAAATGCACTTCCAGAGGCATCATCATCCCTGACATCAAGCTCCACTATAGAGCTACAGTAATAAAAACAGCTTGGCATTAGCATAAAAACAGACACACGGATGAATGGAATCTAACTGAAGACACAGATGTTAATCCACACACCTATGAACACCTGATATTTGACAATGAAGCTAAAATTGTACGGTGGAAAAAAAAAGAATCTTCAATAAATGCTCCTGGCATAACTGTATGTTGATATGTAGAAGAATGCAAATAGATCCATATCTATTTCCATGCACGAAACTCAAGTCCAAGTGGATCAAAGACTTCAACATAAATCCAGTTACACTGAACCTGATAGAAGGAGAAAGTGGGAAGAAAGGAGAAATTGGACACATTGGCAAAGGAAAACACTTCCTAAATTTAATACCAGTAGCACAGACTCTGAGAACAACAATCAATAAGTGGGACCTCCTGAAACTGAGAAGCTTCTGTAAGGCAAAGGATATGACTAATAAGACAAAATGGCAGACTACAGAATGGGAAAAAATCTTTACCAATGCCACATCTGACAGAGGGCTAATCTCCAATATATATAAAGAACTCACGAAACTAGTCACCAAAACACCAAATAATACAATTTAAAAAATGGGAGCAGCTCTAAACAAAGAATTTTCGATGTAAGACAGTCAAATGGCCAAAATACATTTTTGAATGACTAAAAACAAAAATACTGATGACATCTTGTGTGAGAGATAATGTGGAGTAAGGGGAACACTCCTCCACTGCTGGTGGGAGTGCAAACTTGTACAGTCACTGTCACTCTGGAAATCAGTTTGTCAGTTTCCAGAAAATTGTGGATCAACCTACCTCAAGACTCAGCAAAATTATTGGGTATATGCCCATAGGATATACAATCATACCACAAGGACATTTGTTCAATTATGTTCATAGCAGCATAATTCATAATAGCCAGAACCTGGAAACAACCTAGATGCTGCTTGACTGAAGAATGCGTTTTTTAAAATGTGGTACATTTACACAATGGAATATTACTCAGCTTTGGAAACACACGGACATTGTGAAATATGCAGGCAAATGGATGGAACAAGAAAAAAATATCATCCTGAGTGAGGTAACCCAGACCCAGAAAGACAAACAGTGAGTACGCACTCAGAAGTGGACAGTAGGTGTAAAGCAAAGGATAACCAGGCTATAATCCCACAGTCCCAGAGAAGCTAGGTAACAAGGAGGACACTAAGAAGGATACATGGATCACCCTGGGAAGGAAAAATGGAAGAGATATCCTGTGTAAACTGGAGGTGGTGGTGGGAGTTACAGGGGAGAGGATGAGGGATGAGAAAATAAGGGAACAGAATGGTCGAATTTGGGAAGGGACAGAATGGAAGAGCAGTGAAAGAGACATCTTGAGATGTCATGAGATGTGTTTAGAGAGAACCTGCTGTTAGGAAAAATTCCAGGGATACACAAGGATGACCACAGCTAAGACTCCTAGCAATAGTGGAAAGGGTACCTGGACTGGCCTCCTGTAATCAAATTGGTGACTACACTAATTATCATCATAGAAACTTTATCCAGTAATTGATAGAAGCAGATGCGTAGATCTACTGTCAAGCATTGGTCCAAGCTTTTTTATTCCAGTTGAACAGAAGGAGAAAAGAGTATATGAGCAAGGGGGTCCAAGATCATGACTGATAATCCACAAAGAGAGCAAACCTGAGCTCATGGGAACTCATGAACTCTAGACTGACAGCTGGAAGCCTGGATGGGACCAAAGTAGGTCCTCTCTTATATTGGTGACATTGTGTGGCTTTTTCTGTTTGTGGGGCTCCTGGCAGTGGGACCTGGTGCATGAGCTGGCTTTTGACTTTTGGAGACCATTCCCTATGTGGGATGCTTTGCTCAGCCTTGATATAGGGAGGAAGGGCTTGGTCCTTCCTCAACTTAAAGTGCAAGGCTTTGTTGACTCCCCATGGGAGGTTTTACCCTTTCTGAGGAATGGATAAGGGGTAGAGCATGGGGAGAAAGTAAGAGGAGGGGAGGGAGGGGGAACTGTGATTGCTATGTAAAATGAATTTAAAGAATTAAAATAAAAAAAACAAAAGGAAAAAGAAGGAACCAACAAGAACAACAAAATGAAAGACAGAGAGGGGTGGATGGGAGCAGAGGGAAGTTGGGGAGGAAAAGGGAAGAAAGGAGGAAGGAAAAACTATGGTTGCGATATAAAATAAATTTTTAGAAAGAAAAAAGTAAGAAATTTCCTAGAAACATTAAAACATAGATTACTAGATGATGTCATTACCTCATAAATGGTTTTTGTTGTCGTTGTTGTTGTTTGTTTGGTTTGGTTTGATTTGGTTTGGTTTGGTTCTTTTAACCTTAAATTCTTCATTTTCATTTGGGAGTCCATTTCTCTTTAAAGAGTTGCTCTAAGAGAGATGAAATATATTCTGAAGAGCACTAAGGGTTTGTTTTTGTCTTTTTTTCCCTTTAAAATCATATTGTCTAGTGAAGGTAGTGAAATATATGTGTATAGATGATGCTTTCATTCTTTGCACGCACACCTGACTTTGATTCACAGTAAGTAGGAGGCACTGCTTGTTGAATCTTAGATTCCCTGTGATAACAGTGAAAATCACTATGGCAAAGTCATCCTAGGAGTTCCATGTTTTCTATAGGGATTGCTTAAGTTTGAAGCCCAGAACACTAAAGCTCTTAGATTCTGAATTCAAATACAGGGAAACTTACCAAATTGTCTGCTTGCTCGTGTGTATTCTCTTGAAACTTCCTAAAATTTATTCTTGTTTGGGGGAGGGAGTGTCCAGCTTCTTTTGTTTGATTTAACCCAGAGGCTTGTTCCCCCATGAGCTCTTATTGCTCTTGACTCCTCTCATGAAGGTTAAAATAGATATTGTGGATAATGTTTTAGCCAGGCAATTATGAAATCTAATTTTTATTTTGTCTACACAAATGATGTACAAATACAGCTACCAGGAGCGCTCACATGGGAAACATGACAAGACCTTAGTTGCACCGATTTGCCCTACATGCTGTTTAGAATGAGTTACTTACAAATTAGCTTATTTCATTCACACCTTCTTCACCGCAAACATGACAGGCAATTTTTAAAGACAGGAAATGTGTGACTCTATTGTCAACTTTTTAAAGTAGTTCACATTTGAAGGCATCATTCTCTGCGTTTCTGCAGCTGTTTTGACTACATTTTTCTTCACAGTCTGATATACTTGTCTCTTGCCTATGACTTTAATGAATAACACTGATGGTCAAATTGGCACTTGTAGTCCCTGAGGACAGAGGGACATCTTTCATCCCTCTTATGGACAAGTCAAGAGACATCAAGAAGAGATAGACAACCTTCACTCTGTGTGAACACCAAGCTCTGGCCTCTCTGGTCTCCGGATAGGCACCTGAAGGTACTTCTTGCCCAACTTCTTCCTCTGTTCTCTCCCCCTACAGGCTGGACTCACCAGAAGGAAACATTGGGATCTAGTACTCCTGGGAGTTATTTTTGCTTTACACAATACCCAGGACTTATGAATATTTTAAAGGTCAGCAACTGTTTACAGTTCAGTTTTGTACTGTGACCTGTACTTATTCTACACTTGACATCTGATCCTACAATATCAGAGAACAGGAACCAGCATGGGATCCTAGCAAAAGCTCTGCACAGGTCGTGGTCAGTGTTTCTCTTCCTATATCAGACAGCAGCAAAGAAACTGTCGGCTTCTCTTCCTGGTTTCCAAAAATATTCCTTCTGTACAGCACTGAGAAAATGAGAATTCACAAAGGAAAACCCCCATGTGTCTGCCTTTGTTGACGGTTACCCTCAGGCTCTAACGGGGCTTCATCTCTTTGTGGGGCTGTGCTGTTATGAGAACAAATCTCCTAGAATGACTCCTCCCTCTCTTCCTCACCTGCTTTAACTTGACACTTCATTCACCATGACTAGAAAAAGGAGATGAAAATACCACAAAGTACACCTCTGATTAGTTTGCTGAACGTTTTACACTTCTTATTAGTTTGGCAGGTTAAACACATTTTCTACTCCCCCTCAATTTCTTTTTGTCTTTCTCTTTTGCCTTTATATTAGGATAAATGTCAGTCTTTGTGAAATTTGCTTTATGCTCAAACTGAAAAATTGCAGAACAGTTAAGGAATGTGCATCTTTTGCTTTTATTATGCTTTGTTTTATTATCAAGGGATGGAAATTTTATATTGAAAAATACATTGCGTAATAAAAAGCCGAGTAATTATAATCTCTCAAATCATTAATAAACTTAGAAAGTGGTTTACTTAACTAAAACTAGCTTAAGCATACAGCCTCACTACCTTGTTTGTGTCAATGACTGCTTTCTAAGAACTAATGCCCTTGAGAATGGAGGTGGGAGGGGATTCTTTCATATGAAAAAGCCTGATTCATCAGTTCTGCCTTTCACAGACGTGCAGGTTCCTTTAAGGTGCATGTTTATTCATGGGGCTTGGTTTAATTGCTAATTCAGTGTTGGGTTTTTTTATGTACTTAAAATTCACTAATGATTTATGTAATGAAGTATTATATAGGTTAATTAATGAATATCTAATGCACATAAAGTTATTAGAAATGCTGTCATTGTACATGTCTTATTTTTTTTTTGTTTCTGAATCCAGTGAACCTCATTCTACATTCACTACTTCATTTGGCTTATGGGAATGGGCCTCATTTTTCTCCAGCTCCTTCGTGACTTTGTATTTAACAAGAAAAAAACAGATATCTAATTTAAATGGCAGTTCTGTCTTTTGTAAGCATTTTGATCCTGCCTAACACACTTGAAACTCAATACTATAAATTTTAAAACAAAAATTAAAATTGACTGAGCCCTCATTTGCCAAGTGTCTGCTGTGCTCCAGTCTCTACTCTGATAGGAAAGAGATGTGGTGGAGCCAACACTTTCCCTGCCTGAGGGACAGTAGTGGAAAGGACAGAGCACAGTGCCATGATGAAGACTCATAGTCTTGGGCAAAGGTCACCATTTGGAACTGGGATGGCACCAAATTATATACATATTATAAGGCAAATGCTAGGAAGGAGGAAGCCCATTCCTCCCCAGTCCTGTCCAGACATGGAAAAAGCAGAATGTGACCTACCCCACTGAAAAAGGTACTGAGCCATGTGGCCAACATATATATTAGAATATTGGGCTAATTTAAGTCATAGGAGCTAATACGGAGCTTGAGCTAATGGACCAATCAGTTTATAACTTATGGAGACCTCTGTGTGATTTTCTTTGGGGCATACTGACTGCGGGAACAGGGCAGGACAGAAACTCCAAATAGCAAGCCCTCATGTTACAGAGTATAGATCACAACCAGCCTTTCCTTCTAGATGAGATTGGTCTCCTGCCAATAACACAGGTAGATCTTTTATGTTTCTTTCATTCACATGAAAGAAATGTTTTAGAATGTATTTTTTAATCTTCCAGGAGAAAAAGCAGGAAAGAAATTAATTTCATGTTTCTATGACAAAATGGCCTTTGCCACACATCCATTCAGGGTCCTATAATGAAATAAAGAGTAAAGATATCAACTTATATTTATAATAACCTTGATAGGCAAGGCCCTTACACAAAAATATGAAAATACTGAAACATAAATGTTTTTCACTGCAGTTTTTGGTATTCAAACCCAAGAACTTTGCCTGGAGAAATAATGCAAGATAAGAGAACATGGAAGAAAGCAACTCCTTGAAACATTCTTTCACTGATTCTGAAGTGAGTTTTGAGAAACATGTAATGTGAAGAATGATTATTGACTTCACTGAGGTAGTAGACAGAACAGAAAACGAGTTCCAAAACTGAGAGGTTTTGTTGTTGTTGTTGTTGTTGTTGTTGGTGGTGGTGGTGGTGTGTGTTCTTGAAGACTAAACCCCAAACTTCAGTGAGTCAAAATGAAAACTATGGCTGGACAAAGGTCAGTGAAATCCATTCATCAATAGGATTATGAGGTTAAGTTGAATCCATGTAAAATAATCTCATAAAAAGTGTGTTGATTGGCAGTTTGGCTGAGTTTAAGAGATAACAACCTTCTTAGACTCTCACCTGAATTACTACTGAGGATCAAACTGCCGGCTTCATGGAATCATCTTACAACTGAAATGTTCAGCATATACATACATAGTAAATGTTTTTTCAGGCTTCCAAATCTCTTCCTAGACAGAAAAAAACACTATGCTGTACTATTATTAACCATCTATAAATATATAGTCATTTAAGTACTGCTTGGTAGTTATCAACATATCTTACTTTCTGACTTTTTTGGTGGAAAAGGTTACTTACATTTGAGTTATTTAAATGATTATGAAGAGACCGGCATAACATATAACATTAATTCTTCAAATATTTCCTGCTGTGTGGTAAGCATTCCTCTCTTTCCCTAACTGGTGATATTCAAGAGTTACTTTACTTAAACGTATGTTATTATCTCAAGAGCAGCTGCATCTTTTTGAATACTAAAATGAAAATCCAACTTACACATAACAGCACATGCTTATAATCCTAAAACTTGGATTGCCGAGACAAGATTATGCAAGTAAGACCACCTGGGCTTTATTGTAAGACCTTGTCTCAAAACAAAACTAAAAGACACAGAGAAATAAAAGACCAAGAAAGAGCATTTTATTTTTCATTATAAACTCCAGGCAACCAAATATTTTTAAATTAACCAAATGAAATATTTAATTAAAATTCCACTAAATAGTTTAACTAAATTAAAATGAGTTACAATTGTAAGAATAAAGAACTCTTCAATGGGTGTAGACTTAAAGGCCTTGGTATATTTGAATATAGTAGATCAGTAGAACTGTACTAATTGTCCACCAGAAGAAGGATGAATTCTGTTGTTGTTGCTGCTGTGTTTGTTGTATGAGACAGAGTTTTCTTTGGAGACAGGCTGGCCTTCAACTGACCTTCCCCCAACCTCTGGAGTGCTGAGTTTAACACTGCCCACACCTGGCTGAAGGTTACATATTAGTTGGTTGGTTGGTTGGTTGGTTGGTTGGTTGGTTGGTTGGTTGGTTGGTTGGTTGGTTTTTCGAGACAGGCTTTCTCTCTGTAGCTTTGAAGCATGTCCTGAAACTGGCTCTCTAGAGCAGACTGGCCTTGAACTCACAGAAATCTGCTTGACTCTGCTTCCTGAGTGTTGGATTAAAGGCGTGTGCTACCACCACCTGGCTGTAAAGTTTACTTTTTAATATTGAAAGTTAGTCTTGGGTAATAAAAATAATTTGGTGTATCCCCATATATCTGAAATCTGAGCAGAATTATTTACACAGAACTTATTTTTTATTAATTATTAATGTCTTTCTAGATCCTTATTTTATCAAATCTGCTCGAAATAACTTCTAAAATATCCAAAAATACAATATACCCTTAAAGCACAAGAGTTTTCTATCCATCATTCATATAGAAGTGGTTGGACTGGGACTGAAAAAGCAAGGGATAAAACAGGACTCTCTGAACATGGTGGACAATGAGGGCTGATGAGAAGCCAAGGACGATGGCATTGGGTTTTGATCCTACTGCATGTACTGGCTTTGTGGGAGTCTAGCCTGTTTGGATACTCACCTTCCTAGACCTGGATGGAGGGGGGAGGACCTTGGACTTTCCACAGGGCAGGGAACCCTGACTGCTCTTTGGACTGGAGAGGGAGGGGGAGGGGAGGGAGAATGTGGGGAGTGGGGAAGGGGGAGGGAAAAGGCAGGGAGGAGGAGGAAATTTTTAATAAAAAAAAATAAAATAAAGTGGTTCATAAAAGAAATCCAGAACAAAATCTTTAAATCACTGGCAATCAATTAGTAGCATCTACAAAGTGCTAGACATTGTGTCAGTTGCTCTCCAAGCGATAGTTAATTTCATGTTTTCCTAGTGTTATGGCTTGATTCTGTAATAAATTTCTACAATAATGGGTTCTTAGAAAAACATACAGTCATCCGCCTGGATATGGGAAGTAGACAAGATTGCAGGGTAAAACCTGGGAACTTGGGGATGAGGTGGCATAGAGCTAAGGGAAAATGGGGTGAGAAACGTGAGAAGGGGAGAATGGGGGGAGCTTGGGGGAATGGGATGGTTGGGATAAAGGAAGGGTGGACACGGGAGCAGAGAAATATATAGCCTAATTAAGGGAGCCATCTTAGGGTTGGCAAAAGAATGGACTCTAGAGGGGCTCGCAGGTGTCCAGGGAGATGTCCCGAGCTAGTACCTTGAGCAACTGAGGAGAGGGAACCTGAAATGACCCTATCCTATAGCCATACTGATGAATATCTTACATATCACCTAAGAACCTTCATCTGGAGATGGAAGAAGATAGAGACAGAGACCCAAATTGGAGCACCAGACTGAGCTCTTAAGATCCAAATGAAGAGCAGAAGGAGGGAGAACATGAGC
>NW_004949110.1:1755873-1767469 GCF_000317375.1 Microtus ochrogaster
ATATATACATATAATGGGTTCTTAGATTTATTCTCCCTCTGCCCTTGAGGTAGAGCAGTGTGGTTTCCATCATCACATTCAAAGGTTACTTTCATCATGGTTTTTAATCATTTAAAAAGCAAACCATCAAATTAAGAATACACCCTTAACACAAGACCCAGCAATTCCAGCTCTGAGTATTTAACCAAGAAAAATAAAGAGGTATGTCCTAAAGTACCATCACAAGTTACTCATAGTAGTTTTATCCAAAGTAGCAAAAGCTGAAAAGCCCACATGTTCAATAAAAGGTGGCTATTAATAAATAAACATGCATGCAATGTGGATCACAAAAATTATAAAGTGAAAAAATATGAACTGCTTATAGAGGGATCAGTAAAGCTGAGTTTCACATGTATCATGAGGAGATAAAAAACCAGAACACAAAAGAATGGTACTCTGGCTCCATTTGCATGAAGTTCTAGAAAGCACAGTAAAGAGAAGTTACTGTGAGAACCATCTGAGAAACAGTTGCTTCCAGTGATGTAAGGCAGCTTAGAGAGAGAAATTTCTGTACTACCTAAATTGGTCGATATCCTAATAGAGTCATGCAACCAAATCACAAAACCTTCTACCCACAACCAGTTCTGCCTGCAAGATGGGCCGGGGCAAGAGTGGCTCAGAGATTGTGGGTGTGGCCAACCAAGGACTGGTCTAACTTGAAGCCCAAGTCACTAGAAGGAGCCTATGCCTGAGATTGTCTGGATAGCCAAGATCTGGAAGCTGGATGGCTCAGAGACCTAAAATAGAACCAAGCATGACTGCCCTCCCGAAAAAATAATGAAATAACCCCTAACGATACTCTGCTATACTCTTAGATTGGTGCCTACCCCAGTTGCCATCAG
Organism: Microtus ochrogaster; assembly: GCF_000317375.1. NCBI lineage: Eukaryota > Metazoa > Chordata > Mammalia > Rodentia > Cricetidae > Microtus > Microtus ochrogaster. Next base: position 1,756,755 of record NW_004949110.1, read on the forward strand.
AGAGGCTTCCTTCAGCAGCTGATGAGACAGATATGGAGACCCACAGTCAAACATTAGGTGGAGCTCAGGGAACACTGCAGACAAAGGGGAAGGAAGAATTTTAAGAGCCACAGGGGTTAAGGACACCAGGAGAACACAGCCCACAGAATCAACTAAGCAGGGCTTATAGAGGCGCACAGAGATTGAAGTGTCAATCAGAGCCAGCACGGATTTGTGCTAGGCCCTCTGCATACACACTATGGTTGTTTAGCTTGGGTTTTTTGTGAGACTCCTAACAGTGGGGGTAGGGGTGCCTGACTTTTTTTGTAGGGCCCTTTTCCTCGTCCAGCCTTGATATGAGGGTTTGTGCCTAGTCTCATTGCATCTTGTTATGCCATATTCAGTTAATATCACTGGGAGGCGTGTTCTTTTCTGAAGGGAATCGGAGGAGCAGTGGATCTGGGAAAGACAGGAAGTGGAAGTAGGATTGGGAGGAGGGGAAGGAAGGGAAGCTGCTGTTGGGGTATTTCTATGGAAGAAGAATGAAAGAAAAAATGAGAGAGCAAGAGAGAAGAGAGAGAGAGACAGAAAAACAGAGAGAGACAGAGAGATTGTAAGAGCAGAAGAGATGGATGGCTATAATGAAACAATGCTTTCTAGACAATATAGAGCAGTCGCAAAAACTCTTAGTGGTTATGACAGCATGTAAAAGGCCTATGCCTGACAAAATTCCAGTGTGAAGTGTGAAGAACTATCAGTAATTATATACCTTCTAGAGAGAGTGTGTTGTGTAAGTGTGTGGCCTTTAATAGGTCAACCATGTTCCATTGGATGACCCCACATCAGGAGTAAATATATACAGCTCTAATTGGACTTGCTGAGTTTGGGGGAGGGGTGAGAACATAAAGTTGGATGGATATGGGATGGTAGTGGGCGAGTGTATGAGGGGTTGAAGGAGTTGTGAATATGATCAAAACATAACATAAGGAATTGTCAAAGAATAGTTTTTTAAGCATCACAACAGATCAAGAAGAGTTACCGGTACCTTGTTTACATCTGAAATTCAATCAAAGAATTAAAGATAATAAGATAACTAACAAAATTGGTCCAGAGAGAAATGGACTATGCAGCTAGTGACAGACAACTCACATCTCTTATACCAAAAGACAGTTGATGTTGTCCCTGGTTGGTAAATCAGAAAATTTAGGTATCTACATAACATTTCTCTGTGATTCCACTAAACTGGTGAGAAACTTAGATGAATTTAAAAGGACTTCCTCCTGGGGAAGAGACTGAAGGTAGAGAGGGGGATTGCATGTATGCGTGCTTTTTCACTATTTTGTTTCTTTACCTCATTAATACATTAAAAGTACTAAAAAGCCGTGGTGTTTCTCAAATGTTATATCAAAGAACACTTTTTCTAAATTAAATATTAATAACTAAAACAGTTTTCAGATATGTTTTGAAAATTATACGTGAAAAATTCCATCTATGCTTTCAGCTCCATCTGCGATGCAAACTGGATATCATGATTATCAATGAGGGTCTCTATGTACTCCTGTGCTAGAGACCTTACCTTGGAGGGATCATGCCAGGTATGCACTTCAAGAAGCACAGTTCCTAAGAAAAATATTGTTGGCAAATGCACGAAAGTTTGCAGAATAACACCCAAACCGCTGTACCAGTTGCAAGGAAGAACAAACTTCCTCCTCAGCTAGAAAGAGGCATAAGGTGAATTTCTTCCTCCATCCAAACAAGTCAAGGCCAGAAGAGACAGAAAAATAGGTTCCAGGTGAGAATTCTCTCTGGGAGTTTTATATGACACAAAAGAAGGAAAAACACATTCATTTTCCATTCCTCCCAGCTGTTCTAACGGCATAAAGTGCTGCTGTCCTGCTCGTATGCATCTGCTTGCAGACTGGCATCTGCAGACGATTGCCTCCAGGTGTTTGATGAAAGAAGATCCTGAAAGTCAATGCAGGCTGGAAGCCTTGCTTCCGGGAACAGGTGCTAGCCTGGGGAAACCTGCAGATATATGCAAGTATATGTTGAGAAAGAAAGTTGAAATCAAGTTTTTTGAAAACAAAAATGGTGTGATTTTAAAATGGGAAATATTTATAGGACACTTTATGTTTGGAACAGGTTTAATAAAGCTGCTATGCGGTTCAAGAATAAAACTGTGTGTTCTATTTCTTCTCAAAGAGGAAATGATCTGTCATTTATGCCAGACATTTTGTTGTTGCTATGACAACTGGACTAGATGCTGAGAACTTAGAGATCCCCAGGGGACGAATCCATTTAAGATGAAGCAACTATGGGACACTCAAAGACTGAAAGATGCTACGAGTGACTTAGACATATTTCCCATATGAAACTTCTCACCTACCTTTTTTCAGTGTTATAAACTGATGAGATTAAAAACAATGTTATACTACAAATATCCAAGTGGCCTTATTTCTTAAACAATAGTCGTCTAAAGAACATTCCTCAAATGGAATGCATTTAGCTAGAGAGAATAAAACTTGGTAGCTGCTTTTTCTATTAAATAGATATGGGTATTATTTCTAGTGTGACCTGGTTGTCCCACTGAAGGGACTCTTGTATTATCGCTCTATTCTATCACAAGTTCTAGCAGAGTTAGAATTTTAAAAAAACACAGTATTGTTTAAACTCATTCTTTGTTGCATGTAGTAATTATTTACATAGCTGCTCATGGTTACTTAAAATGTTTTAAGAGTGAGATGAAACTATCACAAAAAAAACAGTATCTTTAGCTTTTTATCTATGTTTCATAATAAATGTTAGGTCTTTTGCCAATACCAGATGTTATTTTTCATATGTATTATTTCACATATATTATTAGTAATAATGTTAATTTTTTATAAATTTACCATTATACCTTTTATTTACTCATTTATTCTACTAGCTTAGAACAGGACAAATGTTTAAAGCAAGACACATGCTGACCCTAACTTCAAAAATTCTAGGATCTGAGTAGGGTGATAGGGCATATGTAAACCCATAATGTAAGTTGGCACACAAGTAAAATGTGTTAAGGGGTGAGAATCTGGAAGAATGTGCCAACACATGAGAACATACAGACTCAAGAAGAAGATAGCATTTAAGAGAAAATAACGTTATAGAAAATCTGAAATTGTTGGTGTAGGGCTCTTATGTTTATATAAAAGGGCTAAATGAGGCAGGCAAATAACAACTTCTATGCAGTTAAACACTGGCAAAAGAGAAATGTGTTCTTACCAGCATGACAAGGCAGGAAATAGGCCATGTAAGAACTGTTGCTATTCACCCATGAAATATTTTTGTATCAACAAAAAAAAAATAGAGAGAATCTATGGGTAAATGAAAAATAAATATTATACTCTATAGAAGTTAAAATGTTGTATTGATATCAGCATCTCAAATGTATTAAGCATTATATTTTAAGTATGTATTATCTCAAATACTCACCACAACAATCCTATTGAATAAATGCTATTATTCTTCTTAATCTAGAGTTAGTGAAATTGAGATACATCAACAAAGTGGTAAAGTTAGAATTAGGATTTAAGCACTTTGATCAAGAACCCAGAGGTTGTTGAGCCGCGTAATTGTACAGTGGGAAAAAGTCCTATTAACAATAACAGAGTGGTCAGTGAGATTGTTGAGAATCAACCTAACAACAAGTAAGGATTTTAATGAAAAATTTACCAAACTTATAAAAGGACATCCTAAAGCTTTAGGAACTAAATAGATATAAAATGTTCAGAGGTATAAAACTGTTATAGCATAAAGATACTGTTTTACAATTTGTGTGCAGTTTCAATACATCCAATAAAAATACCCACTTTTAATTTGTTAGGCTTATTCTTAAATGTATGTCTGAAGTACACTACACTAACAGAGATGCTTGCACATCTTTCTTTAAATAGCTAAAAAATGAAACTAGTCTTGATGTTCCTCAACAGATTAATACATGTAGAAAATATGACATATACAAAGGGGTATTTTAGGAAACCTTAAAGAAAAATGAAATTATGATATGTAACAGAAAAAAAATGAATATTACTAGAAATCTTATTGCAAAAAAACCAAGACAGATGGAGAAACACAAAGATCACTTTACTTTCTTTTGTAGGCAAAACCTAAATTTAAAATGGTATTTACGTGTATATATGTGTGTGTTTATATGCATGTATATATATGGGCAATGAAACTAGGATAGGTGTTATGTGAGTTGAGTCAGAATTATCAAGAGTGGGGAAAATCAATGGTATAATGGGATACTTGTATGCACTTGGATCAATAAATCGATAAGAAAGCAAAATAAAGAATGACCGGGGAAAGAAAAAGAAACATATCATTCTAACTGGTTCATTTTGTGTGATAAACTATATATAAATTATATTAAATTGTATATATTCATATGTATGTATAATTTTTAGCCTTATCTGTTCATGTGAAAGAGCAAAAGGTCAAGAATGACAGTAATAAATGATTAAAATAAAGTGACATTCATTCACAAAAAGACACATATTGAGTAATGAAACAGAATTGAGAGCCTCAAATAACCTGAGCATCATAACAAGATTTTCAACATACAGCATTGCAATGCAATGAATGAAAAATATTGTACTCAAGGGAGCCAAGTATATTTTTAAAACACTGCCTATATAATGACTGAGGCAGAAAGATTCCAAACTCAAGACCATCTTGAGAAATTTAGTCATATTCTGTCTCAAAAAGATAGTGTGTGGCAGATTTAAATTATGAAACAAACACCAACTGTCATTATCTGTTACATTCATGCCTTGGTTGTACAAATTTATCATGGTATTTTCATACTGTTCTGTAGCTTTAAGAAACTTGAATAGTTCTAGAAGTTCAGTGTGGTTTTTCAAAGCTACTATATTTCTGTAGATTGATCATGTCTTCTGATTATCTAAATGCACATACTTCCTACTACAGGTCATTCACTCAGGAAGTGTGAAGAATGAAATTTATTTTTTTTTATCTTATATACAAACCACAGTTTTCCCTCCTGCTCCCCCCGAACCCACCACCCATCCACTCCTCAGAAAAGGTGAGGCCTCCATGGGGAGTCAACAAAACCTGGCACATTAAGTTGAGGCAGGACCAAGTCCCTGCCCCCTGCATGAAGGCTGAGCAAGGAATACCACCAAAAGGAACGGGCTTATGCACCAGGGATAGATCTTGGTCCCACTGCAAGGTGCCTCTCAAACAGAACAAGCTACAAGACTATTGCCCACATTCAGAGGGCCTACTTCAGTCCCATGCAGCCTCCATAACTGTAGGTCTAGAGTTTATGAGTTCCCACGACCTTGGGTCAGCTGTCTCTGTAGATTTACCCATCATAGTCTTACGGCCCCTTGCTCATATAATCCCTCCTCCCTCTCTTCCACTGCTGGAGCTCGGTCTGTGCTTAGCTTGGGATTTCTGCATCTGTTTCCATCAGTTACTGGATGAAGGCTCTATGAAGAAAGTTAAAGTAGTGACTAATCTGATTACAGAAGACCAATTCAGATACCCTCTCCACTATTGGTAGGAGTCTTAGCTAGGGTCCTCCTTGTGGATCCCTGGAAATTTCCCTAGCACTAGGTTCTCCATAACCCCATAATGGATCCCTCTATCAAGATATCTCTTTCATTGCTCTTCCACTTGGTGCCTCCACCAACTCAACCATTCTATTCCCTCATATACTCCTCTTCCATCCCCTCCCTGTACCTCTTGCCAACCCCAGTTTACCCAGGAGATCTCATTTATTTCTCCTTCCCAGGGTGTTTTAAGTGTCTGTCTTGGAGTCCTCCTTGTTGCCTAGCTTCTCTGGAGCTGTGAAGTGTAGTCTTATTATCCTTTGCTTTACATCTAGTATCCACTTAGGAGTGAGTACAAACTGATTGTCTTTCTGGGTCTGGGTTACCTTATTCAGGATTTTCTTTTTCTAGTTCTATCCATTTTCCTGCAAATTTCATAATGTCATTATTTTTTTACAGCTGAGTAATACTCCATTGTGTTAATTTATCACATTTTATTTATCCATTTGAAAAAATGGAATTTAATTCCAATACTCAGGAATTCACAGGCTGTGGTATGACAGCCCTAGGAATAAAGAAAAAATTTCCTCCAAGTGACTTTGGCCAAGAAACTACTTTAGGATTAACTTCATGTAAGTTATTTGTAGCATTATCTTTTTGTCTTTAAATTTCTTGGAGAAACAATATCTAACTGTTAATTACTGTTCATCTCTTCCTAGTTTTATAATTTTTGGTAATCTACTTTAACAAGAGCCTTTGGGTTCCAGCCCCAAGACTCTCTTCAGGGTTTTATGCAGACCACAGCGCTACTTCTTTCAATCGTCTGTACTTTAAACCCCTAATTCTTTTGAGGGTCTCATATTTTTGTGCATTAAATATGTCCACATTATTTTCCACATTAATGTGTCTATGCCAAACAAGACTAATGAGGAACAGCAATTTGCAAATGGTACATCATTTCTATGAATACAAGAAATTAGGTATTTCTTTTTATGATTTAACAGTAGTCCCCATTTTCCAGAAAGAATGATAAATTATAGCCCATATACTTTGAAGTGTCTGCAACTGTCAAGTTCAAAATTAAGATAAACATTATTCGAACAGCTTAGCATGCATTTATAACAAACTAGATTAGAAGGGATAATAAGCTATTGGAAAGAATTTTTCAAAATGTTCTAAGTAGTATACAAGTTTTACAGGAATAAAGAGGCAGAAAGGAGGAAAAATGGATATCTAACAGTACACAGGAGCCTGAGAATGTAATTCAGCAATAGGGTGTTTTTCAGAAAATATAAAACTCTGAAAAAAGATTAATGAACAGCACAGATTTTTTTAAATAACTGTAAAAATTTATCATAAAAGTTTGAAATGTAAGCAAATGCAATTCTGATTATTTGAAATTGCCTATCAGAGAAAGACATTTTCTTCCTTAATGCAAGTAAAGAATACACAAAATATATTTTTGAGTATATATGTGAGAATGTGTTTCTGTGTGTATAAGCATGCATTGATTCATGTGCATAAGAATGTACCTAGAGGCAACAAGTTAACAACCGATGTCTTAATTTCTGTCAACCTTATTCTTTGAGAGAGGGTCTCAAGTTTGTGGCTGTCCTTGACCAGTCCTTGGCTGGCCACACCCACAAGCTCTGAGCCACTGTTGTCCCAGCCCATCTTGCAGGTGGGATAGGTTGTGAGCCGAAGGTCTTATGGTTGGGGTTCATGACCCTATTAGGATATAGACCAATTTAGATAGCATACAAATTTGCCTCTTTAAGCTTTCTTACTTCACTGGAGCAAGTGCTTCTCAGATGGTCCTCAGAACTTCATGTAAAATGGATTCAGCTTGTGGGTTCAGATAAACTGGCTGTCCTTGAAGTCCCCAGGGAATCTTTCTGACTTGCCATCCTGGCACAGAGATTATAGGTGCTTGCCTTCCCGCCAAGTTGTAAAGGGTACTAGGGATCAGAACTCAGGTCCTGTGCTTCTTTGGAAAAGCGATCACTTTATCAACTGAGCCACCTCCCTGCCCTGAAAAAGGGCTGTACTTTGTTTTTGACATTGTCTTGAGGATCAGAGCTGTCTAGATTATGTTGAAATGTATTACTGTTACTAGTATTGTTATCAATAATATATTTTGAAATGTAAAGTAAACCAACAGAGTGGTTTCCAGTAAAATAACATAATCATGTTCCGTGATAAAATACAAGCCTTGGAATTTAAAGTTACTGTATAAAGCAAATTATATACTTAGCCTACTAAACTACAAATTTCATGATTTTATTCTATGAAAAACATATAAGGATGTTTTAATACATGTGAACATCAATGTTTGCCTGGTCTTTGGCAACAAATTACTAGCAATAAAATTAAATTTCTCTTAGGATTTTATAGGTGTGTGAGAGATACTGTAAAATATTTTAAGGATCTTCAGATGTTGGTTTCCAATATTTCTACTTTTATAATATTGCATATTTTATTTTATGTGTATGAGTGTTTTAGCTGAATGTGTGTCTATACACCTCTGTGTCTGGAGTCCAGAAAAGTGCACCAGATCCCCTGAAACAACTGCAGTTGTGAGCTGTCATGTGCTAGGAATAGAACCCCAGTCCTCTAGAAGAACAGCCAGATGCTTTAACTTTGAGCCATCTCTCCAGCTCCCATGTATGTCCACATTTTAAATTACAAAGGATCATTAAATATTGCAAAGAAACACATAATTTACCAATTTACTCACAAAAATGTATATGTTTTGGGGGCTCCCTTTTTCACCCTGCTTCCTACTCTGCTATTGTTAATGAAGAAAAATGAGACTTTTCTTTACAGATCAAAGTTAAGTCACACACCCCCACCAGGACTATGTCACAAATGGGGATAAAGGGATCAGTGGAAAGGATGGGTGCATAAAAGTTTTATTCTGTATCCAAAACCACACTCTGCAATCTCAGTCCTTAGATGGGATTAACATATCCATTCCCAGTTCTGCAGAGAAGAAAAACATTCAAAGGGAAGAGTCTGGAATTTATAGCTGGCAGAAATCCAGTCCAAATGAATGGAGTTTCTAATACACATTTGTCAAGAAGATAACACAAGACTACTTGTCTAAGTGCTCAGCCCAGATCATGTGCTGGAGGAAGAGATGGATGCAATAAGCAAAATGTGAACATGCCATGTCTCAAGAAAACTGTCTACACTATTTGAAAATCACTTGGACTACCACAACAAACCATTCCTAAGGAGATTTCTTGTGCTTGGTTCTGGGGTTTTGTTGGTATAATGTACGAAGACTCATAACTAGCTACCTGATGTTTGGCAAAGAGGCAAAATAAAACATACACTGGGGAAAAGACATGATCTTCAATGAATGGTGCTGGGAAAACTGGGTTTCCACATCTAAAGAATGAAATTAAGCCCACCTTTATCATTCTACACACACAAAAAAACATGTCTCCAAGTGGTTCAAAAACCTCAATTTAAAACCTGAAGAGCAAGTCAGGCAGTGGTAGTGCACACACCTATAATCCCAGTACTCTAGAAGCAGAGGAAAGTGAATCTTTCTGAGTTCAAGGCCAGCTTGGTTAGGGGACGGGGGACTTCCCAGGACAGCCAGGGTGACACAGAAAAACTCTGTCTCAAAAAATAAAAATAAAGAAAAAAAAAGAAAAATAAAACTTTAGATGCTAAAACTGGTAAAAGAAGACATAAGCAGGATCATATAATATTTAAGTGTAGGAAAAGACTTTCTGAATAGGACTCCATTTGCCCAGGAATTAAGGTAAACAATTGATAACTGACAAGTGAATCTTCACAAAACTGAAAAGCATCTATATAGCTAAGAAAACAATCATTTGAATGAAGAAAAAAACCACAGAGTGGTTTAAAAGACTGATGTACTTAAAGATAGGATATTCATTTCCATTAACACGCAAAAGTATGTTATAATGAAAATTTAACCCTACATGAAGTAAACTCTGCTTCTTTATGCTTCCAGATTTAATGCTCCAGTTATTTTTTATTTTATTTTATTTTTTAGTTGTTGCAAAAAAAATTCCCATTTCCCACCCCCTCCTCGCACACATCGCCCCATCCCCCCACTCCATTTCACCTCCCCGCCTCACTCCCACTCCATTCCCCCTCCCTCTCGAGAATGAGGAGCAGTCCAGATTCCCTGCCCTGCGGGAAGTCCAAGGTCCTCCCACTTCTATCCAGGTCCAGGAGGGTGAGCATCCAAACAAGCTAGGCTCCCACAAAGCCAGTTCATGTATTAGGATCAAAACCTAGTGCCATTGTCCTTGGCTTCTCATCAGCCTTCATTGTCTGCCACATTCAGAAAGTCCGGTTTCATCCCATGCTTATTCAGTCCCAGTCCCGCTGGCCTTGGTGAGCTCCCAATAGATCAGTTCCACTGTCCAGTGGGTGGGTGCACCCCTCGTGGTCCTGACTTCCTTGCTCATGTTCTCCCTCCTTCTGCTCCTCATTTGGATCTTAAGAGCTCAGTCTGGTGCTCCAAATTGGGTCTCTGTCTCTATCTTCTTCCATCGTCAGATGAAGATTCTAAGGTGATATGTAAGATATTCATCAGGATGGCTATAGGATAGGGCCATTTCAGGATCCCTCTCCTCAGTTGCCCAAGGTACTAGCTGGGGACATCTCCCTGGAAACCTGCGAGCCCCTCTAGAGTCCATTCTCTTGCCAACCCTAAGATGGCTCCCTTAATTAGGCTATATATTTCTCTGCTCCCGTGTCCACCCTTCCTTTATCCCAACCATCCCATTCCCCCAAGCTCCCCCCATTCTCCCCTTCTCACGTTTCTCACCCCAATTCCCCTTAGCCCCATGCCACCTCACCCCAAGTTCCCAGGTTTTGCCCTGCATCTTGTCTACTTCCCATATCCAGGAGGATAACTATATGTTTTTCTTTGGGTTCACCTTCTTATTTAGCTTCTCTAGGATCACACATTATATGCTTTATAAGCTCAATGTCCTTTATTTATGGCTAGAAACCAATTATGAGTGAGTACATCCCATGTTCATCTTTTTGGGACTGGGTTACCTCACTCAGTAAAGTGTTTTCTATTTCCATCCATTTGCATGCAAAATTTGAGCAGTCCTTGTTTTTTACCACTGAGTAGTACTCTAATGTGTATATATTCCACACTTTCTTCATCCATTCTTCCATTGAAGG
>NW_004949110.1:1767938-1779917 GCF_000317375.1 Microtus ochrogaster
AAGATCTTCTCCCAGTCAGTGGGTTGCCTTTTTGTCTTGGTGACAGTGTCCTTTGCTTTACAGAAGCTTCTCAGTTTCAGGACGTCCCATTTATTCAATGTTGTCCTTAATGTCTGTGCTGCTGGGGTTAATGCTCCAATTATTCATGATTAACCTCAACCTGAAAACGTTAAATAGAAATAAGATTTTTAAGTTATAATTTTCAAGTCATTCTACTCCATCCTGCTAAGAATCTGAGTCCCCAGTCTGGTGGTATTGTCACTATGTACACCATTGAACTCTCAGTCACAACTTGTATCATGTCCACAGCCTTATGTTATAGCTCTTAAATTTCATTAGCCATTTATTTATCTTTATAGTAGTCCTTAAGAATAATAGTGATGCTGCAAACGTGTAGCCAGGGAAAGAATGTGGAGGATGGATCAATTCTGTGCTTGTGACTGCACAGTGGGGCAAATAGAGAAAAACAAATCAAATAAAACCTTGTGCAACCATGTATATTATCTACCTTCTACTCACTACAATAGATTAAACACTGTAGAAACATGAGATATTTTAAGTAAATTTAAATATAACGTGTAATTTCAAGAAAGAAAAAGTTAGTTTGAAATAATAAAAACAGCTCTAAAATTCAGTGGCCTGGCTTCAAGTTAGAAAATTAGTTTTACAACTAAACATTTAAGGAAAACCACAGCACAGAGCAAATTACCTAGCAAATTGTACCATAAATAAAAATTTACTACAATGTTTAGTCTATTTTAATATTCCGGTTTGCCTCTGGCCTTCTTTATTATATGGTATTATTTTCATTATAACTAAAAAGACACTAAAAGAGTTTTTTTATTTGAAAATATTTTAAAGCTGGCTTTGGAGTTTCTTCTTGTTTTTCCTTAAGCCCCAGGACTGATTATAGTTGCTCATCCTGTACACTGTTCTTTGTCTGACCAGACTCACCTACACTATTCCTAACCCTCAGATTTGGTCACAGTTGTACAAGATACACTTTAGTTGTGTGTCACCATGTGGTTGCTGGGAATTGAACTCAGGACCTTTGAAAGAGCAGGTGGTGCTCTTAACCACTGAGCCATCTCTCCAGCCAAGGAGAGACAGGGCATGAAGGGAATTCATGTCTGGTACTCTAAATCTAGTCAACTACTATTGGCTGTTGAGGTCATGGACTCTAGAGGAAAACCTGTGGAGGCCCGAAAAAGTAAGCCTATTTCCATGTTGACCAAAGGTCAGAGAGTTGGAACTTACCTCTAGTTCCTTCAAGGGTATTGTGCTTCTACCTCAAACAAATGTCCCACTTAGATTTAGACCAGAAGGTTCTGTTCTCTTAAGGTTATTGTCAACAGGTGTGGTTAACAGCCAGCTCTTGTACTTCAGGAATAGAGAAGTGAGTATGTTCCTACCTCAAACAAAAGTCTAAGGATCTGACTAGGAGTCCTTCATGGAAATAACTTTGGAGTCCACCCAAAGAGTGGTTTGCCTACAGCATGTTTTGGTCTAGGATGTGAGCATGATTTGTTTTATTCTAGCAACAGACGGTTTAACTATGAATATAGCCCACGACCTTCAATTGGAATGTTCATTTCTTTGTATCATATTAATGCAGTCTTTTGTCTTACTCCTAGTTTTGGGGGTCAGCTGTATTTTAAGCAGTTAAAAATTAAATACAGGTGAATATTGTTACTCATTGAAATTCCCTCCCAATACTATCTTATATGTTTCTGTTTTATTATTTTCACTTGCATCTTCATATTCTTTACTAATATTTTCTAAATCCCCACACCTCTATCCTGGCAAGAGATATTCTTGTCGAGGCTGGTCCCTGACAAAACCCACTATTGTTACTCTTCTAAGTGAGCTCTGATCTCTAACTGCATTCTTAGTGCTTATTCTAATACCCATAGGTACATGTAGTTCTCATCTGTCACCAAAAGAACTTATTTTTGCAGCATATAGAGACCATTACAGAAAACCTGAATTGATCAAAATGCAGAAAACAAATTACCCAGGCTCAGTTGACGTATCTCTAATAGAACCCCTACACCTGAAACTCAGGAAACACAGCTGAAACATTCGTGAAAATATTAAGGCCGGGATGCCTGCTGCAAGATTGTGTATTCTTTATAAGACAAGCTGCACCCATGAAATCTCAACAATATGGATGCTTAAACAAGCCTGAATAAAAATGATCCTACCAGTTGACAAGCCCACAAGAGTGAGGGGAAATCTCATAAGACCCCACCACTCATGAGTCACTACAGGAAATGATGACTGCTAAGAAAAGGAGAATCCTTCTTATCCAGAGATGATCTTCCTAATGTCTATCCAATCCAGAGTAATAGCCCTCAAAACATATGCATAGCGGCACCACTAAATGGACTGAGAGAGTTTTACTTTTATTCGTGTGTGTGTGTGTGTGCTTGTGTGTGTGTAAAACAATAACAATTTTTCAAAGATTTCAGAAATTTGAGAGGTGATGATACAAAGGAGTTGAGGAAAGAAAAGTGGAGAAATGGTGTAAATATAGGACACATATATGACATCATTTAAACCAAATGTCATTTAAAAATTAAGTTGGCCTTTTTTACTAAAATTCCTTTTTGAAAAAAAATTTTAAAGAATTTTTTAAAGAAATAAATCTAAGACTTCAGTAATAAAGTGTTAAAGAAACAATAAGCAAAGACATTAAGCAGTAATACTGGCAAGCTTGACTAAATGAAGTCCAGTCATTTATTTCAAATAATGTAGTGTCCATGACAACCTACAAATATTTCCAGACTCATATGCCCTGTTTTTCAATTTTATTATGTCCAAAATATACTGAAAGGAGGGGGTTATGTCTATCCTTGCTAAGTGCAAAACTTCTACTAAAAAACTTGACAGTAAACAATAATTTGATCAATTTCCATAACAAATTCAGAAAGGATTGGGACGTGCTGCTGTGTACTGTTTTAGTCTTGAGAAGCTGGAGTTATATCCAAACATTTGTTCTGTATTTGAGCATATGCCTTCTTTAAAAAAAAACACAGTAAAATAACCTAGAAGATTCTATGCATGTATATAACTTCCAAGATTATGTAGTTATTATACAGAAGGTTTATTAAGGTGAAATCATAATTCTTAATATGCTATATCATGAGAAATTGTACATATCTACATACATTTTTTTCAAGAGGTAAATAATTTGTCAATATTAACAAAGGAATTTTATTTCAAGATAAGTACTTATAATTGTATAACTAAGTGCCTAATTATCTATTAAGAAATTTAATGATGGTTTTTGCTTTTGCCTGATTTATTTCAAATGAATAAAACAAATCATACACAAAGGCTGAGAGCATTTTGAGTATTTGATATTAAAATTCATGGACCATCAATAATTATTTTCCAATTAGAACTAGAAAGCATCAATGATTGTGTTAGACGTGTATAAAACGCTGTCTCACTGTGGCATCTTTACTCAGCACCAACCTCCAGATGGGAACTATTTTTCATGGTTCATAAAGCCAAATCCAGCTGCTGCATTTGGACTCGCATAAGAAATCCACAGCTTACTGCCTTCTCAGTGCTCGTAAAACAATTGCTGTTGTTTCTTTAGCCATGGTACAACTCCCTCTGCCTGTGCAAATGAGATATACTAAAGGAACTTCTAATGTCTTTATACTTGATTGCCCAGAAGTCCTATTCATAATAGGATCCTGATTTTATAACATTTTCTATAATCTAAGCTACTTAAACAAAAACAGTCTTCAGTGATAGCTACAGGATAAGTGAATTATCAAAAGTGTTCATATAATTCCTACTAGAAGCCACGATGGTGGTTAAACACTTCAGTACTCTCAATCTTATTAAGAGGCAGAAGTATACAGCTTCCTGTTCCTCCTCACTCAGCTGATCTGGCATTTTGATGGGTGTGGTTTGGCATGACCACCAGTCTTCCCATAGCTACATTGAATTAAACTTGCCAAGCCTCCAAAAACAAAGGGGGAAAAAGAGTGCATCTTTTTTTAAGTAGATGAATATATTGGGAAACTTTAAGTGAGTAGCAGTTATATTACAATAAAATTTGTTCTTAAAATATTTTCAAAAGGGGCACCAAAAAGGAAAAAAAATCAATTATAGAAAATAGGAATTATTCAGCTTACAAAATTATCAGTAGTTACGCTTTCATGTTGTCTATAGATATAAGACATTTGACATCTCCTCAACATTTTTTTGCCCAAAGCCCTAAGATCCTGAAAGAAAAAAGATATATGAAAAAAGTTAATTCCTAGATAGTTAATGTAAGAGTGTGGCAAAAAAGGAGGGGGCAAGTTGCCTTCAAGTTTGGGAAAGAAAGACTTCCGTGAACACTGGATAAGCCCACTGAGAGGATGGCTCGGAGTGCTGATACAGCACGGATGCTCTTCCACATACAGAGACAATGCTTCTTTCTGGCAGAATTCATCTTCCGCTCTCTGACAACCTCTAACCGCAATGACTGTTTGTGTTTCCTGCTGTTTATATTTATTCCTTCCGCGTGCTACAAGAGCTGCGAAAACAAATACTTGTTATGTGATGGTTTGAGCCAGTGCAGGTAAAGCGTGCTGCCCCCTTCTTTACATGTCTACATGCCTGTGGATTGTGCAAATAGGTTTTTAATATATCCTGAGATTAATCTGGTAATTACAAGCCAGTTTAGAAACACATGTTAAGCAACGGGTCATTGAGTTGCCATTCCTATTCCAGAATAATTCTCAGTTTTTGACCTTTGAGCAAAGAAGGGGAAATGTGCAGTCAAGAACTTCCTGGAAATTGGCCTCTTTGTTTGCTTTATTGGGTCCCAGTTGATGTAGCATTTGGGCTTTTACTGTAATCCTTTTTAAATTCATTTTGACAAGAGATTGTTGCTGACCTTTTATAAATTTTTGAAATAAGCTTTTACATTGTTTATCATTGAGCCACATAGAATATATATGATTTCAAATGGGCATTTTCTTCATAAATCCATTTATTTGTTCTTAGAAAAGATAGTACTATGCACATTGTTCCTGCATGAATATAGCATTGTAGAAATGTTTGCAGTGTCCCCAGTACAGGAATGTCAGCTAAACCCTCCAAAGAAATAAGAGAAGTAACAGTACCTGTCTATTAAAAGAAAGTAAACAAAGATTAACTTAATTGTAATTGTGTATAAAATGTAGAAGTGGATATTACATTGCTTGCATTAGCCTTGAATAGTAATAATAGATACAATAATTAAGATTATATTCTAGCAGTCCTGATTCTTAAGTTTGAGGCTTATTTTCACAGATTCTTAGCCTTTCTATTTTTTCAGGTGAGTTCTAGTCACCAGTAAGAAACATTCAAATTATTAAGAGAAAAAAATAGATATGATTTTATAACCCAAAAGAATAATAAAAGTATAAATAGACAAAGTGCTCTATGTTTTATTCAACAAACTTGGCAATGACTTATTTCACTTAAGTGATTAATATTGATTTCAGAACAATTAGCCATACAGAAGAGATTTAAAGCCAGTTTTAATATTTTGCCTTTAAGTTATGCTAATATACCTTTAAATGGAAATGATAATTATTTGAGACTAGGTAATGAATAAGTCAGCTGATAAAAACAGCAATAAACCTATTCTTTACAAAAAGAGAAAAATGACCAAATGAATTTATACACTCACAGCCTTCCTGAAACTATTTATAGCTTTATTGTGCAATCCTATGAATAAATGTGTGTATTCATGAATACAAATATATGTATTAGTTTTCTGCATCTTGCTGTGGGATAACTCTTCTCTACACTATGAATATATGTTATCCTCATTGGCTGATAAGAAAAGCTGCTTTGAACTATAGTAAGGCAGCACGTAGTTAGATAAGAAAACCAAACTGAAGAGAGGGGGAAGGAAGGATAGAGTAGGGGAAGATACAAGCCAGATACCCACAATGCCAGCAAGATAAACAAGATGCCAGCAGACCAGTAACACTATGACTACATGGCAATACATAGATTAGTAGAAATAGATTCACACATAAGAGCTAGTTAGTAACAAGCCTGAACTATAGGTCAAACATTCTGTAATTAATATTAAAACTCTGAGTGATTATTTAGAAGCAGCTGCAGGACAGGGTAGGACAGAAAAACTTCTGATTACATATGGAGCTCACCATTGGGCAGAAATTTTCACATAAGAAATAAAAAAGCCTAAAACAGGATTTGAAGCACAAAAATGGAGACAAGCACAGTTTCTTGGTAACCATCTTCTCTCTGGTAGGCTCCATTTACAGATGTATGGCTCATTTAAAAAGCAACTTTCTGTTTTGTGCTGGTGGCACTGAGGGCTCTGTGGGGAGGTAGTGCTACAGAGTACTTGATTGGAGTTTGTGGGATGTGGGCTGTCAGAGTTGGGGCAGTGGTTATGACTCTCACTGGTATGCATGAAACTAGACACCAACCAAGGGAAAGGAACTAACCACTTTGTGCTAGCACTGTTCACTAAAATGAGCAGTACAGACAGCTAACACAGCAGTTTTAAGATGCATCTCATGAAATATAAAACAATACAGATGCACAATAAGAACATATTTAGACAAGAAGACCTCTAATTGGGTCACAGTGTATTTTTAAAATGTGTGTAGGCTTGGGATAGAGGAAAAATGATAGAGACAGTCATTGAGTAAAAGAGTCAGTCAAAGATAATAAAGCGAGGTCCTTGACAAAAGAATAGAGAAATAAAAAGTTATACTAAGTCATATAAAGATGAAAAATACACAGAGAGTCTTGGATGTGTATATAATTGTGTTTTCTTTGAATTTTTTGACTGTTAATGAACTAATTGCTGAAAGACATCTGATTGTGGAGATCATTAAGTTAAACCAACCTTAATATTTTAAAGGTATCTTGACTTTGAAATTTGGGTCTAAGGATATGTTGCTTTGAAAAAGAAGTTCTGCTTTTGTTTCCATAAGAAATGAGATGCTGTTGATTCCTTCCGTGTTAATATGGTTTGACCAAGTAAGACCTCCTGATAGGAGGTCCAGCATACAGAGTAGCACCCAGGCTGCTTACTAAGATGATAAAGCCTCACAAAATACTACAACCAAGACTTAACAATTATCCTGATTTTTCTCAGGGTTTTTCAAAGATTATCAGCATCCCCTATTCAGCAGGAAGTATTCTAGAAAACTATGCCCAAATTCTCAAAATATTGTTTATAAATGTTTGTTTTCATTTAAGGGGAATTTTTTTAAAATTGTTATTGGTAATCAATCTCTTTCTAAAAACAGAAAGGGAACTATGATATAGAATTAGGACAAAAGGCTAGATTGTTGAATATACTTTAATCCAAAATACAACTGCTAATCTCAAGACATTTTACACTGGTATGCATTTTAATGTATTGATATAAATTTAGGTTAATTTTGTTATACTGTAAGTGTATTTTTACTCTTATTTAAGGTATTGTGTTTATAAGGCTCAATTAAACATGTAAGATGTAATTTAAAAATAAAATGTATAAAAACATAGTCATCTATAATAGTCAAACTTATAGTCATGTTAGTTATGTTTGCTAGATATACAAAAATATATTTCAGATATATAGGTATTCTTCCAACATTCCAAAACCCTATATAATACAGCATTTAAAATGTTTTAATAATTTAAACTTTTCATGATAGTGAGACATGTCTGCTCCTCGCAACATCAATGTGCTCCAAAGAAAATGATGGTCTGATGGGGGACAATTTTATATTCTGTCAATTACATTTTAAATAAATGCTGATTGGCTACCAGCCAGGCAGGACGTATAGGTGGAACAACCAGACAGGAAGTAGAGGCAGGGCAATGAGAGCAGGAGTATTCTGGGAGGAAAGAAGTTCTTTCCCAGTCTTATCCAAATCACCAAAAAAGCAGTCTGTGACCTACCCCGCTGAAAAAGGTACTGAGCCATGTGGCTAACATAGATAAGAATAATGGGTTAATATAAGCTACAAGAGCTAATAAGAAGCCTGAGCTAATGGGCCAACCAGTTTATAACTTATGTAGAACTTTGTGTGATTTTCTTTGGGACTTGCATGCTGTGGGAACCTGGCAGGACAGAAACCCCAACAAGCAAGGACCTCACGTTACAATGGTCATCAAAGAAACTCTGTATGGAGTTCATTTTCTTCATGGCAAAAGCTAGTCATGTGGGCAAAGAAGTATCCTTGCTTCAGTTACTGACAATTACTGTCCAAACTGGACCAGAAGTACACAAGAAAGATGACTACTGAGCTTTGCCAAGACCAAGTAGAATAGTCCTTCAAATTTCCCTGCTTCAAAGAAAAGTCTGTCAGATATGCTAGGCCTGTAGGCCAAAGATGGATGCCCCAATGTTTTAGAGAACCTTGGATGACTCTCCAGGCACCAGATGTTTCTGTCATTTCTCATTTTTTGAAAGTCACTTGCTTGCACATCCTGCTTACTCAGATAATATTATTTCCTACTCAGGTCTTTGATGGAATTGAAGACTAAATAGTTATAGTTGTTCTTAGTTATAATAAAAAAGTAAATGAGATATAAAATTTTAAACTCACTAAGGTAGGATAGATAATTAAATCTTTAATTTTGTCAAATACTAATAGACTAGATATTGTAACGATAATTGTTACCTGATAACTGTTTTATTGTCTATAATTTTACTGTTAAAGTTGAAACCTTCCTTTTTGAGTAGACAGAAACGGGAAAATGCTGTAGGATAATCCTTCTGTACACTGTGAATATATGTTGCCCTCATTGGTTGATAATAAAAGCTGCTTTGTCTTATAGCAAAATAGGATATAACTAGTCAGAAAAATCAAAATTCATATAGGGAGAAAGAAGGGCAGAGTCAGGGAGGCACAAGTTAACCACACAAGAAGTAAGATGCCAGCAGACTGGTAATGCCATGGCCACATAGCAATACATAGATTAATAGAAATAGGATAATTTACATGTAAGAGCTAATTACATTCTGTAATTAATATTAAGCCTCTGAGTGATAATTTAGAAGTGGCTGTGGGATGGGGCAGGACAGAGAAATCTCTGTTTGCAGCATATCTCTTCTCATATCAAGGAAAGGAGACTTGTAGTAACAATGCAGCTTGAGTTATCTAACTGGGGGTAACTTTGCCCCAAGATGCACTACCAGTTTCTGGAGATAGTGGTGAATGAGAACTGCTGGCATCTAGGAAGTAAAGGTCAGCACTGATGCTTAGCATGCTTTTCTGCACAAGACAGTACCCCACAATTACAAATTATTTCTCAGTCCAAAGGTGTGTTTTCTCAAGAATGGAAAACCAAAATAAAACAAAAAAAATCCAATACAAAATAGAAGTATACTTCTTAACTGGAATCCGATGGCTCTTCCTGCAGTATGATAGATAGAATTCATATAATAACAAGTATGGATACTGCCAGAATCAGTACCTGTTATTGACTGCTGATGTGTCCAATTCTCCCTGAGAAATAGCATTTCAAGGAGTTGTTCTTATGGATGCTGGCTGTCTTTTGGTATGTTGTCTCTTTTCTCCATTCTATAAACCACAGATAATACCTGTTTCACAAGATTAGGTGCTGTTAGAAGGAGCCTTAAGATATCTGGGGTGGCCCATGAGACAACGTGCACTTAAAGGAGAAGGAAGAAAGAAAAATGGCAAGAATTACATCTATCTTTATCAGTAGAGACTTCCCAGAAAACTGGATTTAACAGTGTATTCCCAATTAAATGTATCCAAAAACAAAAACTGTGATAGACTGTTCTAAATTCATATACCATCCTGTAATTCCATTTCACTTTACTTCTTCTCATGAAAAATGAAGGGCATTCATTATTTTCCAAAATACAGTCCTAAGGACAGATACTCAAGGAAAGAATTCAATAATAAAATACTACCTCATGCGGCAAATACAATACTATCCTCCTCTGAAATTCTCAGGACACACTAAAAGACTGAAGATTCAAAGAAATGTTGCAATTTATGTCTTCACTTAGAGGTTTTTGAGCAACCTAGTGTTTTTCAAATTCTATCAGTTATGTATTTTTATTGTGGTTAATTTTGTTATTCTCCCTGTACTTGCTAGCATCAGAGAAACACTAATCTAATATGGCTAATACATAATAAAACATATTTCCTTTAATTAGTGATCATATTTTAATTTTGTCTGTATCATAAAACATAATATTATATTTGGATCATGCCTGTAACCTTAGCACTGTAGCAAGACAGGAAGAGTTAAGAACTAGGTAGTCAGATAGTCTAGTTGAATGGAGAGCTTTGTATTCAGAGATCCTGTCTCCATAAAATAAACGCACCTCTGGATTCCATACATAGCAACACAGGTGTATAACACACACACACACACACACACACACACACATACAATAATTGTTCCCAAGACCCCTGAATATTACAGATTATTGCCAATGTTATTTGTTGGCCTCCAGGACTTGACAGTAAGATCCTATTGTTGAAGACATCACACACTTGTGTTATAGAATATGAAGAAAACAAACTGGTACTAACCTGAAACCTGTATCTTTACTAGTTTCCATAATACTAAAAGGTACTATGCATACTGCTGTAGGAAAAAAGTAATCACCAATCTTACTTAGTTGGGAACCCTGCAATCTACACTATTAATTGACCAGACAAGACATGCAATAGTTGCATGGATGTAACTATTAGATTTAAGGGATGATCCACAGATTGAAAAACAAACAGTGAATCTGTGGTCAGACAGACCTATGAAGAAGAATCTATTACTCTACTAAAGGATATAGCAATAAGTCAACCCCTGAAGACTTGTTGTTATACCAATAGGTTAGTACATGTCTCAACCTGTTGGGGTGAGCCACTTGTTTGTTCCCCACTGCCCAGAACTGAAATAATCACACACACAGCCCCATTCTCAGGCACACAGCCAGTCCCTCTAGCCATTAAGCAAGCCTCAGCACAATACTCAACAAATCCCATCCAAATGCTAGGTTTCCCAAAAGCGTTCAGGCTAGCAGCATGGCCCACATCTGGGGGACTGCTCATTTGAAACCATGTGGCTTCTACCACTGAATCAATAAGACCTCTCTTAAAGGAGCTGAAGCATGATGCCAGCAAACAGCAAGATGCTGTGTTAAATTCTGTATTTTTGTGTCTAGAATTCCTTTTCAATCTCTCTCAGGCTTTTAAGTGGATTTTAGTTGGCCACATTGGTGTCAACTTGTTGGAGGGAGGGAGTTTTTTGGTTCCCAACCACCCCATTAGCTTAGCCCAACATAACCACACAGAAACTGTATTAATCACTTCTTGGCCCATTAGCTCAAGCTTCTTATTGGCTAACTCTTATTTTATCTGTATATCACCAAGAGGTCATGGCCTACCAGCAAAGTTTCAGCTCTTCTGTCTCCAGCAGTGGCCCATGGCTTCTCCCTCTCCGCCTGCTTTCTCCCAGCATTCAGTTCAGTTTTCCCCACCAACTTATGTTCTGCCCTATCAACAGTCCAAGGCAGTTTCTATATTCATTAACCAATAAGAGCAACACATAGACAGAAGGACCTCCCACACCAACAATCCACATCTCAGAAGCTCCTTTTTGCAGTACACAGTGATTAACACAGAAGGCTGCAGTTCATCAAGGTGCAGAGGATAAGAGATTGTATAAATCTCATCCTTAAACAGCAAACCTATATTACATCCCCTCTCCCAACGATCAGGGACCATTGCAGAGAGTCAGCAGAAAAAATTTAAGAACCAGAGACTGTAGTAATAGGTGCGGCGGGGCTGCGTCCTCAGAACCCCAGCCGCACCCTGGCCGCCTGCCCGGCTAGCTTATGCCCGAAATAACAACACACAACTGTATTCATTTAAACACTGCTTGGCTCTTTAGCTCTAGCCCTTTTCTCGGCTAACTCTCGCTCCTGGACTAACCCATTTCCAATCATGTGTGTCGCACCCCAAGGTG